>NW_024342471.1:17214874-17313762 GCF_902729225.1 Pteropus medius
TCCCACTCGCTCCTCTCCCACCGCCGGACCTTTGCATTTCACTCTCTCTCCCAACCTGGAGGGCTCTTTCTCCGGAGCTTCCTGTAGCTAGCTCTCCCCCCATCCATTTAGCTTCTACTCAACTGCCACCTCCTCCAAGAGGCCCTCTGACTTCATCAGTCTTCTGTATAACTGAAATGAACAAATAGCAACACCGAGAGTGGGTCCTCAGAATAGCCTCGCGACTCTGCAGGTGCCTTTCTCCACCCAGGTCTTTATGTCGGACACCCTTCCGCACCAGCGGGTCCCCATGTGACAGCTTTCCCCTCTACAGCATCATTGCCCCCTTGGCCTCCTCCCCCATCTCTGCACCAGCATTATTCCGACTCGTGTGGCAGAGACACAGTGACAGGGCAGCCTATCTGAAATGGCATTCTCAGGAAAGTGGATTGTTTTATTACCAGTTAAATATGCTTTATGCTACCTGTGAATGAGGCCATTGTGACATTTAGCAACTGATTTGATTAAACACAGATGTGGGCTGGACTCCACATGGAGCAAAGATGCAGGACAGACTCTGAGTGCGTGTTTGGACTTTTAAGATGGCAAAATGGACTAGATGACTCAGTATCAGCCAGCCAGATATGGATGCCTCCCTTCCTGGCATATAGACCATTTGTCACTGTTGGTTTCACAGCTGACAGCTCAGTCTGGGTCCCTAAAATCTTTTGTTTTCATTTAGAATCTGCTCTTTGGTCCTATCCAAGTTTTTTTTAACTTTTCCTGGATATTTTAATTCTCATGAATATAAAAAAAAATTATGAATTAAATTCTAGCATCGTCGACATCTCCAACGGTAATTATTAACAATGAGAATAAGAATCCCAGCTGCCGTTTGTTGAATACTTGCTCTGTGCTGGGCTCTGCCCCTTATATGCCTTATCTCACAGAAACCTCATAATAAATCAAATAAATAAACTATACTTAGTTCCATTTTACAGACGGGAAAACTGAGGCTTAGACATTTCAACCACTAGTTTGTAGTCATCAGGGCAAATAATTATATACGGATTCTCCGTTGCCTTCCATCACTCCCTTCCAGGCTCTAAGACCCAAGAAGACAGGATCCAGTTCTTTCTCAAGGTAGAAATCTTGGCACATCGGCACTCAGCAAAGGTTTATTGAATAAATGAGTGAATGCCTGAATGAATGAGCACAATAGATTAAGGGTGGGCCCAGGACTTGCCAGGTCTTGGCCTTCATCACTTTGTGTTCTGGGTAAAGAAGAGAAGAAAAATCGACATATGAAGATCTGTGATTTTTCTGGAATCTGGGCCATGGTTAGGGTACTGGGGTTTCATAACAGGCTCACCTCTATCTATTTGTGGCTCTTCCATTTTATGCATTATCTGCTGACTGTTTTTAGAGCACTCCCCAATTGCATATCCAGACCTTTTTCATTTGCAGTCCTGTTATGTTTCAGCAATTTTATTTTAATAGTGGCATCAATTAAAATGAATGAATACATGTCTTTGAGTGTCACTGTGAACCCAGTACAGTAGATCCCTTTGCTGTGTGGAAAGAAATTGTAAGATGAATCCAAAGCAGATAATATTGATGAGGGGACATTTGTTCATTGGGATTATCTGAGTCTTTCTTTGCACTACCCGAGTGGCATGTCAAACCTATGGGTGACAGTGAAGTCAAGTGGCCTAAAAGAGATGAGGCAGGCTGTGACCTGGGCCGTTCCCCACAGCTGCTTGGAAGGCAGAGTGCCTGCTGGCTGCAAGCCTGGCCTGCGGAGTCAGGCCACCCTGGGTTTGGACCCTGCTCTGCCACTTCTTAACAGGATCTACTTGCTAGGGTTGTGATGGAGATTAGACAAGATAATGCATGTAAAGTGACAAGCACTGGGGAAGGTAATAAGTACTCAATAAATGGGGGCTATTATTATTATTATTTGTCCAATTGCTAATGCCAGTAACTGAGACGCTTCCAAGGGCTCGGATTCAGTTGTAGCTGAGCTTGGCCCAAGAAAAGAAAGAGAGGTTTTCATGGTGACTGTCACCATCTCCTTGAAAAGAGGAAGAAATCCCGGAGGCAGCAAGCCCCAGAAAGGATGTGCAGAGTCACCAGTAAGCAGAGAAATGTGAGCTGAAGACAAGAAATGAGATATTGCATTAGTCCCATTAGGAGAACGGAAATCAGCAGGAGGGATTATGAATCCCCACTGTCAGGGGGCAGGAGGACATGGGGATCTGGGAGCTGTCGGCACGGCCGGTGGGAGCATGCGCCTGGCAGCCATGCCGAGAGCTCTCCCTTAGCCCTTATGGAAATTGAGTCTGTATGACCTCGAGATCCAGCAGCCCCACTCCTGGGGACATATCCCAAGGAGACGCATAGGCCCACAAGGCTGTGTCCGAGGATGCTCACAGCAGCCTCGTGGTGGTGGGCCAAGATGGAGGGACCCCAGCTGATCTCCTGGAGGAGGTGGCAGGGGAGAGAGGGGGGACGACCACGGGGGAAGACTGGGCAGCTGCCAGAGTGACAGGTGAGGCGTTCCTCAGCAATGTTGTGGGAGCCTAAGAACTTAATGCTGGGCGAGAAAACTGAGAAACCATATGAAATAGAGAGTAATGAAATGTAATAGACAAGATGTACCCACAGCAACACAGATGGGCGTTAAGAACTTAATGCTGGGTAAAAAAGAAAAAAAAAAACTGAGAAGCCATATAAAATGTAACACATAGAATTTACAGAAATTATGTGCCTGCCCACAAAGCACTAGTGCCCTCTTGGCAAGAATACATACAAACAAAAGGATGTGTTGTAGACACATGAGAATTCTCGCCTGTGGAGTGACAGGGAATGAGAGGAAACAGAAATAAAGAGGGGTCTTGGGTGGACTAATGAGGAAGTGTCCTGTGAACTTGAATTAACTCAACATTAACACCTAACATTTTGCAGGATGACAAAAGGGAATGGGCTGCCTTCGGCACCTGTTTACACAGGCGCCCTGAGGTTGGAGGCACAGACCCAGGGACAGAAAGAGTTCCTCTCTCTTGTACAGAAAGTATAAAGCTCAACTTGCGAGCTCAAGGAGCTGAAAAATGGAACTGATCTCGTTTTCGGCATTTGAACATAATTTCTATTTTGAGCCACCATTCCCCCATGTTGATAGGAAAGTTTCGTCTTAGTCTTTCAGGGTTTCCCCCAAAGTCTCCACAGCTTTGGCCATGGTTCTGGAATCTTGCTCAGTGCCAGTGTGTTGTGTCAGGGCCTCATCCGGTCCTCCATTATTGGAATGGACCGCTGCCGAGTTGTCCACTCTGTTGGTCCACGAGGCCCCTTCGGTCTGGGGCTGTTCACTGCTGTGTCTGCCACATCGTGGGCACAGGACTCTTTCATCATTCTGTCTTCTGAGGCCAGAGATCACAAACTGGAAACCTAGAGGCCACATCTACCCTGCAAACATGGTTTTGTTTGTTTGTTTTGGTTTCGGTTTGTCCAACTAATTTTTATTTTTGCCTACATTTAAAAATTGGGAAATTTCATGTAAAAATCCACATTTCTGAGTTTTCTTTAAAAAATCAGAAGCCCTGGCTACATTTGACTCACATTTCTAGGTGATAGAAGTTGGCTGGAGATGAGTAGCATTGTATCAGTTAGGAATGCTTTTGGCTGCAAGTAACAAAAAGCCCAACTCACATTGATTTAAACCATAACGACATTTATTGCATATTTAACAAGGAATCTGGACCCCAAGATTGGTTTAACAGTTTCATAATATCTTCAAAGACAAGGTTCTTTTCATCCTCTCACTCCTTCAGCCACAGCAAGTGAGCTGCCTTCTTTTATGTTTGTGACCTCATGTCCCAAAAAGGCTGCTGTAACTCCAGGCATTACATCCTTACATAACCCAGGGGAGGAGCCGGCAGGGGAAAAAAAAGAAAAGACTTTCCCAGAAGTCCCCTGGGTCAAAACTAGACTACATGACCATCCTGTAGCTGCAAGGGAAAGTGGGAAAGCAAACAAGCTAGCAAGGAAGAAAAGAATTGAGAATGACTACTGGGGAGCCAAACAGAGTCTGCTACAAACTGCCACCTACTGAGATAGAAACTGTGTGTTCCAGCCACAGTTCTCACTATCCCCTGTTGTTCCCCCACACCGAAGCTCCATGTATCATTGTGCCTGCACCAGCTCCTTCCCTCGCCGGCTGGGCCTGTGAGGTTTTGAGCACTGCCGGTCTTAGAGTCAGCGCACACAGCCACTTCTGATTTGCTGGTCTTGCTGCTTTCTCAGCAGCCGTGTGTGGGTTCAGAGAGTAGAACCTGCCCCAGGACTACATACTCGTCCTTATTCTCTTTCCCTACTCACTCCTTTCCCTTCCCTCCTGCCCTACCCCATTTCTCTGGCCAGGAGAATTCCTTCCCTCCTTAAGAAAATCCTTTTTCCTTCATATTTCTTATGAAGCCATTTGCTTACATCAATCTGATGCTTAGTTGTCCCTCCAACAGCGTTCAGCCGCAAACTGTTACTGTCCTGCAATAACATAAATATGGAACTAAGAGTAAGACTGAGAAACGTTGACAGCAGTTAGATGTTGCCCCAACAGCCAAGCACATGATCACGGACTCCTCTCATAGCACCGAGTGTAGACCAGTTCAGGAGTTGTCAGATGGCACGGTGAATCGCCTGGGGTGTGAGTTGCATGTGCAGTGAACCACATCTTTGTCCCCAAAGGGTTAAGCATTTAAAACCTAGTCCTTCACAGAACATGCGAGCAGCATTAGCCTGCTCCTTAAATCTTCCCAGGTGCTGGGGTCTAACCTTTGGAACCTGAGAGCCAAGATAACTCATTTCTGCTCACTCTTCTGCCCACTTGTGCACCCCAGCTCAGCACCCATGACCCTGACGTTACTGTCTGGGGAAAAGTCCCACTGTTTATCAAAACACTTCCCTGGCACGCTTACCTTCCTCTGCTAATCCGGGACTCGAATTCCACCTGCCACTTGTGATTAGATGGTGAGGAGTCCCTGATGGAGAAGGGAGAAACGAAATCAAATCGCCTGCCTGGAACCACCATGGGAGTGTCCCCGGTCCTGAAGCGAGGGGAAGTGTCCAGAGGCGCTCACTCCTCAGCATTCTCTCCAGCATTTATCTCTCTGTTGAACACACCCTTAGAGACCCGGTTTCTAGTCGCCTGATCCACCGCGTAGAATCATCTCTGGAGCTGAGCCGGCCACTCCGAAGTGCCCTCTCATCTGCACATCTGGTGCCAGCTTCACAGGGCTTCTCTAGAGTCGCGGGCTGGCGGCCACTCTTCCTATGCAGTTCAGCAGGTCCTTGAATTAACACCATTTCCTTCAACATCATTTCATTGTAACATTGATGAGAAAAAAACAATCAATTCCCAGCCAAGCCACTGTCTGTGTGGAGTTTGCACGGTCTCCTCATGTCTGTGTAGGTTTTCTCCAGGGGCTCCAGTTTCCTCCCACATCCCAAAGATGTGCACATGAGGTTCCTTGGCGGGCCTGCATTGTCCTGGTCTGACTGTGTGTGTGTGTGTGTGTGTGTGTGTGTGTGTGTGTGTGTGTGTCTTGTAGCTCTGCAGTGGAAGAGCATCTTGTCCAGGGTAGATGCCTGCCTTGCGCCCTGAGCTGCCAGGGTTGGCTCCGACCACCCATGACATGAGCTGGAATAAGCGGGTTGGAAAAGAATTCTCTTACTTGTTTTTATTAATCTTTCTTAAATGTATGTGTAGCTTATATTTATCTCTTTTTCTGTGTTAAGCACAAATATATATAAGTGCCTGAACAGATATATGGTATATTTTTAATATTAGAGTTTCATGGGGCAGGGGTGTTTTGGGGGAGAAATGTCAAAAAGGATGAGGGGACAGCAGTGGTAATAACAAAAAAAGATTGAGAAGCAATGGAATTTTTTAAAAGACACACAAATTACAAGCCCTGATTTTTTTATTATCAGATTCAGCAGAAAATAGAAGTTTCTACACACTGGCTCTTGATTTCTATATTTGTCTCATCGCAGACTGGTAATAACCAGTTTGCAGGCAGGCTTCAGTCCACGGACCACGCTTCGGTAGTGCCATGCTAATGCATCACTACTTTGGATCTGTCTGGAATTATCTTAACTCCTTGTGTATCTATTCACTCGATTGTGTTCTGTCTCTCTCTGAGTGTAAGCATCAACTCCTTGCTTACTGCCATATCTAAAACAGTGCCTGACACAGTAATAGTTGGTACATCACTAGGAAATGATTGTTGAATGAATGAGTGAGTGAATGAATGAATGAATTTTGACTGAAAAGTTGTTTTACTGAGCCAAGCATTGACAGTAAACCTTTACTTAAAATCCAAGAAAACCAATCAATCAATAAATTAACTTTTTTTTTTAAAAAAAAGATGGCAGTTCTCTGCTATGGCATAGAAAATAGCAGTGTTTTCAACAAGAAAGAAGCATATTCCTCTCTCACCTAAAGGCCAAGCCGATGTGGCAGTTCTGGCCACATCGGTTCTGGCAAACGTGGCCGGGCTCCAAGCCCCTCATATCTTACTGATTAGCCATGTGTTCCAAGATGGCCCCATTCATCAGGAAGAGAGAGAACACAGCCAGGATGTTGTAAACATTAACTCATCCCTCTTCCCTATCTACAACTCATCACATGGCCACAGCAGCCACAAGGGAAGCTGGGAAATGTAGGGCTTATTCTCATCAGCCATGTGCCCAGCTTAAAAGCAGAGATTCTGACAATATGAGAGAGAAGGGGTGAATGGGTATTGGGAGAACCCCTGGCAGGACCTGCCACCATCACCTTAAGAGAGAGTTTTTCCTCCTCCTGTCCTCGCCTCCCCTAGCCCTCACTACGCATTCCAGCCAGACGGAGGCAAGAAGCCAGTGTTCAACATTCCAGCTCAGGGCGGATCCATTTGCAAAACCCTCCAGAGACCACATGGTGTGGCACAAGATTTTGGGGGCCACATGCCCCCTTCCTCCTGGGTCCTCTGGCATGGGATGGATCTCTCACTGCAGGGGCTTTGGTGACTGCCCTTGGCAAACTGCAGTTTGTTCAGCTGTCCATTCTTCAGATGCCAGTCACAAATGAAAACAAACAAGAAGCTGTTTTGGACAAAGAGTACCAAGAGATGGAACTGTGGCCTGTTTGTTTCCAAACCTGCCCGAAGCCATCATTCAGAAGGTTGACACAAAAGAAAAGGGAAATCAGGAGAGAAAACACTGAATCCAGGAAACGTCTTAAGCCAGGCATGTTCCTAAGTTTTGGCAGGTAGGGTTGCCATGGTAACCGTGACCCCAAAAATGACCTTGAATGGAAGAGGCTGGCCTAGACTTTCTGCCGGACATGTCTGGATGGGCCACTGAGGGCAAATTGAGATTTCAGTGTGCCACACTGGTGTGGACAAATTCTGTGATTTCTGGGCCTTAAACAAGACCCCATGTAATGGAGATCAGGAGAGAATGCCCAGGTGCGGCCATGTTCCTGGTTCTTGCTCTCTTCACCTGCTAACTGCTACGTATTCTCCAGTAAGAGTGTAGATGTCATTTCCCCCAGGAAGCCTTCCCTGGCCCCACCTCGTCCCCACTTGGCATCACAGATCCCTTCACTGTGGCCCCCACGCTCCCAGTGAAGGTACTTACTGGCAGCCCACTGTCCTCCACTGTCTTCCCAGTGCCCAGCACATACCCCCGCACCTAGAAAGGAATATGGTTTATTTTGTAGATTTGACTTTGGAACCATTTTAATATTTTCTGTAATGATAAGACACTTTTGAATAAGTAATTCTGAAAATTTGATAGCAAACTGTTATTGAGCTGGTGACATACTCCACAGAGAAGAGACTCTGCCTGTGTTTTTACTCTTTTCCTTTTCTGTTTCTTTCTTCTTTCCTGATGTTTCAAGATTTCTTTTTTTAATCTCCTTCTGTTACAAGAATATGCCCATGCTTTCAGGGTAGATTTGCTTTCAGGTTCTTAGTTTTCCTTTGTTCGAGAATGTCTTGATTTTCCCTTCACTCCTGAAGGATATTTTCCCTGAATATAGAATTCTGGGTTGACACACTTGAAAAATGTTATGCCACTTCCTTCTGGCCAATAGAAATTGACAACCTTATTCTAAAATTGATATGTAAATGCAAAATTTACACATAGATGCCAAAATAACAAGAAGAAAGTTGGAGAACTTATACAACCTGATTTCAAAACTTACTCTAAAACTACAGTAATCAAGACAGGATGATATAAAATAGATATGTCAATGGGGAAACAGCAAAGAGAGTCCAGAAATAAACTCTCACATTTATTGTCAATTAATTTTTGGCAAAGTTGCCAAACAATTCAGTGGAAAAAAGGATAAGCTTTTTACAGTGGTGCTGGAACAATTGGATATCCATATACAAAAAGGTTAATTTAGACCCTTACCTCATACCATACATCAAAATTAGTTTACATTAGATCATACCTAAATATAAGAACTAAAACTATAAAATTTCTAGAAGGAAACATAGGAAAGAATTTTAATGACCTTGGGTTAGGCAGCAAAAGTAAGATTTATAGAAGTAAAAAATGATAACTTAAAAACTTTTGTTCTCCAAAAGACACCATTAAGAAAAGATCAGGGGAGTGGTAGACTAATTGGAGGGGATCACTCTGTAAGTTATATAAATGTCTAACCACTATGCTGTACACCTGAAACTAATATAATATTGAATGTCAACTGTAAATGAAAAAAATTTTTTTAAGAAAATGAAAAGACAAGCTACAGATGGAGAGATATACCTAATAAAGAACTTGTGTCCAGAATACATAAGGAACTCTTACAGGTCATTAATTAGGGGACAAACTTAACTATTTTTTAATGGGCCAAAGATTTGAATAGATCTTCATCAAAGAAGATAGACTCATAAGCACATGAAAAGATGCCCAACAGAGTTAGTCATTAAAGAAATGCTACTTAAAACCACAATGAGATGGTACTAAATACCTACTAGAATGGCTGTATCAAAAATACTGAAAATACCATGTGCCGGAGAAACTGGAATGCTCACACACTGATCGTAGGAAAGTATAATGGCACAGCCACTTGGAAAGAGAGTTTGGCCACTTCTTAAAAATGAAGCACACTCTTACCACATGACTCCACAATGCTACTTCTAGGGATCTGCCCAAGAGAAATCAAAACACGTATCCACACAAGAATGTGTACGTAAGTGTTTATAGCAGCATTACCCATAACAGCCCAAAATTGGATGTAGTACATTCACACCCTGGGAGACTAATCAGCAATAAAAAGGAATGAACTACTGATACACATTACGACATGGGTGAGCTTCTAAAGCATGATGCTAAGAGAAAGAGGCCAGATACAAGTACATATTGTATGATTTCACTTCTGTGAAATACCTAGAAAGGACAATACTCTAAAATCAGCAACAGGTCGGTGGTTGCCTGAGGCTGGGGATGCGAGGGGAGGTTGACTCCAAATTTGGAGGGTGATGGAAATGTTCTAAAACTGCATCGTAGTGGCAGCCACACAATATCAGTTTACTTTAGAAATAATTCAACTGACAATTCAATGGGGGATTTTATAGCATGGTATTATACTCCCCCCCAAAAAAACAACATTATTTGTGATAGCCAAAAGGTGGAAGCAACCCAAGTGTCCGTAAGCAGATGAGTGAATTAAAAAAAATGTGGAATATACATACAATGGAACTTTATTCAGTCTTAAAAAGGAAGGAAATTCTGACACATGCCGGAACATGGGTAAAATTTGGAAGCCATTATACGAAATGAAATAAGCCAGTCGCAGGATAAGGTACCTAAAGTAGTCAAATTTATAAAGACAGAGTAGAAGGATGGGTGCCGGGCTGGGGGAGGGACAAAGGGGGGGGTGGCTGTTTAATGGGTACTCAGTTCCAGTTTTGTAAGATAAAGAAAGTTCTGGAGACGGATGGTGGCAATGGCTGCCCAACAATGTGAATGTACTTAATGCCACTAAAAATAGTGGCACACTTAAAAATAGTAAAATTTTAAATTTTATGTGCCTTTTCCACAATTTTTTTAAAATAAACAATTTTTTAAAAATTATCAAGTACCGGAAACTGTGTTGTGTGCACTATCTCATTTATTTCTCACCACAGTGCTTTGATAGTGTTATTTTACTCATTAATTGAGAGAACTGAGATTCAGAGAGATTTGAAGACTTGCCAAAGTCACAGGTTCCATTCCAACCTATCAGACCTCAAAGACCCCACCTTTCCGCTGCATCCTTCTCCTCCACGTCCCCCTCTGACCATGAGAAACCTCATCTGTCCCCCTGTTCCTCCTTCCCACAGGCACAGCGGGGATGTATCAAGGAGCCAATGGACTGACCAGCGCGGCTGGATTCGGTAGCGTCCACCAGGTACACCCACCAGCTGTCTCGGTTTTTTTCCTTAAGTAGTCAGTCCTCTTAAATGAGGGCATTCAGAACACCTCCTTCTGCCCAAGATCCCCACCAGAAATCCAGCCAGATTGTCCAAAATCCAGCCAAATTGTCCAAAAAGCCATTGGAGAGGTTCAGTGTAGAGTCAGAGAAATTGTAATCACTAGATTTCCAAGATGACAGAGGCCATATTATATATTACATACTGACCTGCGCCAAAGACACCCACTGACTGTCACATCTAGAATATATGACCACAATCACGTGTGCTCTTTCTCTGGACTGTGAGCTTCTGAAGGGTGAAGGTGCATCTTCTCTGCCTCTGTGTTGAGTGCCCAGCACACAATGGGGGCTTTATAAACACTGGTTAAATCGAACTAAGTCAACACTGTAAAGATGAGTGCTGGCTCATAGTTTGATTCTCTTGGTTTCAGAGAGTGAATTAAGAATTAACCTGCTAAAGGTGTACGAGAACTCTGTGCCATTCGTGCACCGTTCTTCTCAGTCTAAAATTCTATCAAAACAAAATATTAACATGCTTTCAGGCTGGTGTTTCAACAGAACTACCCCAGGATAGATGGGCTTTAGGAATATTTAACATATTTAAATATGAGGAATGTACTATTTCTTCTTCAGTGAGCTGAAGAATCTAAATGACTTAAACCTTGGAATGTGTGAACATTGTTTCATATATTTTTGTATTATTTCCTGTGTACTATATATATAGGTAAAAATACTTATAAATAAAAGAGTACTTTTTAAGGTGTGGTTCTTCACTCTGGGTGTTTGTCCATTTCACCATAAGAGTTTGTCAAAAAATGCAGACTCCCTAAATGCTGCCCCCAGAAATTCTGATTCAGGTCTGGGGTGGGGCCCAGGAGGGCAAACTTTCCATGAGTTCCTTGTAGGGTCAAGAAGCACTGACGTGTGGTGAGGATGGGGCAGAATATTTAAATGACTGTTGTGGGAGAATTGGACTGTCTGGCTGATTTAAGCAAAGCTTGATAAAAGAGGATTGGCGTTCTTTGATTCGATCTCCAAGACTCCCTCATAGAAGATGCTGGATCCCTATTTCTGTGTAGGTGCCATTGTTTTTGCACCTCTCACGAACCTAAACTGTCACCTAGTCTGCTAGGTGTGTATGTGAACTTTATTACTCATCCATTTGTTCATGAATATCCAGTATTTATTTTATGCCCTATGTGTCTGGCATTGTTTTAGACACTGAGGATATAGCAGTGACCACGACGGGCCCTGTCAGGGCCACGCCCATGTCCCTCGGAGTACACCTGCTGACCTCCAGCTGCCGGTGTCTGCATCCCTGGGCCCAAGGGTGTTTTCTAGAACCGATGCACAGGGCAGGCAGGTAGGGCCAGGGAATTAAAACCTCATGGGAGCAGCTCCCAAAGCTAGCTAGAGTTGGCTCCTTTGCTCCGTGGCGAGATCATTTTGAGATGTGTGTTTTATACCATCCAGCGTCTCCCCCATAGAATTTACTCCAGTCCCCACTTAGACGCCTCTGGATTGGCTGTTTTCCCTTCGTCCCTTCACTACCTCACCAGCTCACCGACTGCTGTCTTTTTCACCTCTTGAGTACACTATTTGCACTTGAATCCTCTCTCAGGGTCTGCTTCTGGGGGGAAGTCCCTGTCCTCAGCTTTTATTCTAATGGGGGACAGAGACAGAGTTATTAGACCCGCCCCACGGGGCCCCGCCTTCATCAGCCTGTGACCCCGCCCACTGAAGGCTCCAGCCCGGAGAGCCTTCCTCACTCACCGCCTGTGTGCTCCCCTTTCCAGGACTACCCTTCCTACGCTGGCTTCCCTCAGAGCCAGTACTCCCAGTACTACAGCTCATCCTACAGCCCACCTTACGTCCCCGCCAGCGGCATCTGCCCTTCCCCCATCTCCACGTCCACCTACGTCCTCCAGGAGGCATCGCACAGCGTCCCCAACCAGAGTTCTGAGTCACTTGCAGGTACGTACAGTCACCGTCGCATGGTCATTCATGGCTGTGGTCTGAGCTCTTATGTGAAAGACAGACTGGACGTAGGTCCCAACTATAATGAACTAGTCACCCAAGGGCTAAATATAGCCCTGAGATATATTTTGTATTATTGTGTGTGTGTGTGTGTGTGTGTGTGTGTGTGTGTGTAGTGTGTGTGTGTGTTTAATTGCACCCATGTTTAAAAGTCAGAAATATTTACCGAAAAATTCTAATTTCAACCTATGGAACCCATCTAGATTATGAGCAACATGTGGGAGAGTCCACATCTTGGCCCCTTGGGGATGCACATCCCTGTGCAACCAAGTCACTGGCCTGTGAATTTATTCATTCATTCCACAAGCTTCTATGCACGTGTCTTCTCTTTTAGGAGACGGTTTGGAATTTATCAACATTAAATTACAGAATAGCAATAAATTAGAATGTCCAAGTGAAAAGAAATATCATCGTGTTATGATCCTTTCTTTGTTTCTTGAAACCTACCAATGTCTTGGAGCTCTGTAGAAGCTAAGCTAGCACGATGGTGTGTGGACATTCATTCAGTAAATATTAATTGCTTGATGGTTAGAAACAGAACAATAGTGAAGACCCACCTGTTTTGTTCCTGGAGTTCTTGCTGTAGGTGTTGCTTTTAGCCCTTGTATTTTCCTTTCCTGGGGGTGTTAGTTGTCCCTGGTTTGGTGATACACGGAGACAACATGACCAAGCCTTTTTAGTCAACTTTTGAGGCAGTTTAGGGCTTGAGCATTGATTTTTGTCAGTGTGCTATCTCACCACAGACTACTTAAGGAATGCATATGTAATAATTTCCAAATTGTTTTCTTTGAAGGGTGCGGAATTTAACAAACTTTTCTTTGTCATAATCCTGAAGTATCTTTGACCATCCTGCTTTTTTAAAAGGTGGCCTCCCCCATCTGGGTTCAGAAAGGAAATATAAGCAGAAAACTTTCAATAGATGCCCCATCCATCTGTAATTCAGTGGCAAACTGGATCCCCAAGATTCGCTTCACAAGAATTTGGGTTATGTGAGAAGGTCATTTTTGTTCCCCATCAGGAGCAAACATAAAGGCCCCTTGTGTTTCTCTGAAATTTTTCTTTATTGTTTCCTCCCGTTCTTCATTTATCTAAGGTTCAATGATAAGTGGTTGAGATGGTTTTTACTGTATATCTAACAAGCTGACATAAAATCTAATGACATAAATAATTGTCAGCTATAACTGAAGTTTCTTGCTTCTTTTCCTCAGTGTTCTTTGTAAAGGAAGGGCATGTATGCATTTGTGTGTGTATGTACACGCACACACAAACACACAAATGCTCATACTCATGCCCTCTCTTAAAATTTCCCATAAAACCTCCACTTTTGAAATTATCCAGGATGTCCTTGAGTGGTTGGTTCCAAACCCCAGAGGCTCAAGAGGTTTACATATTGCCGACAGATCAGGCTCACTCTTTGCATTGCCTAATGCTCTTCTCCCTCCTAGACCCTCAGCCCCACCTCCTCAGTGCAGTCTGCATTGACTGCAAATTAGCAGTCATATAAAGCCCCAACGATTTGCAGATGATTGCAGGACAACTTGCTGACGTAGAGGGCAGAATCTGAACATCTGACGTTACTCAGGATAAAGGACAGTTAGTAGTGGTTGCTTAAGAACTTTTTTTTAAAATATTTTTAAGTATGATACAAATTATCCTAAAAAAAGTTGGGGGATTTTTTTAAACTTCTTAAATGGTCTCCCTCAGTAAATAGAATGAGAAAATATTTTTTTAATCTCTCAAAAAGAAACTCGGAAGGCTCTTCCATGCAGATTGACAGTATCTAACAAATTAAAAATGCATGTACTCTTTAACCCAATTTTTCTGCTTCTAGAATTTATGCTAAAGATAAAAATTCCCACATAGATACAAAGATTTAAGCAAAAAAGATGATTTATTGAAATAGCATCATAGCAAAAGACTGAAAACAACTTGAATATCCATTAACAGGAGTCAGGTTAAGTAAATTATAATGCATCCACCAGTGGCACACTACACATCTATTAAAAAAGAATAAGCTAGGTATATCTAATATGGATCTCTCTTTGAGTGATTGTGAAAAAAAGCAAGGCACAGGAGGACTACATGTATATTAGGATCCTGGGTTTTGTTTTTTTTTAAGTGTAAGTATAGTTTAATACCCATATTTGCATAGGAAATTTCCGGAAGGATTTAAAAGCAACTGTTAACATTTTCTCCGGGGAGAGAACTAGAGTTAAAAGAAAAGATGAGATGTAATAGACAGTCTTTAATCCATTCCACTCAACAACAGCAAAATACATTTTTTTTTTCAAGTACATATGAGACATTTACCAAAATAGACATATTCTGGGCCTTAAATCAAGTTTCATTACATTTAAAAGGATCCGAGTCATACAAATAATGTTCTCTGAAAACAGAATTAAATTAGAAATAAATAATGGAAAGATTTTTGGAAAACTACCAAATATTTGGAAGCTAAAGAATACACTTGTAATAACCCATGAGTGATAGTTAATTTTGTGTGTCAGCTCGACTGGGCTAAAGGATGCCCCAGTCGCTGGTAAAACATTAATTCTGGGTGTCCATGAGGGTGTCTCCAGAAGAGATTAGCATTTGAATTGGTGGACCGAGTGGAGAAGATAGCCCTCCCCAGTGTGGGCCGGCATCATCCAATCCATCCAGGGTCCACATTGGAACAAAACGGCAGAGGAAGGGCAGTTTCACTCTCTTGAAGAGCTGGGACATCCATCGATCTTCCCCTGACCTCAGACATCAGGGCTCTTGTTTCTCAGGCTCTTGAGCTCAGGCTGAATTATACCACACCTTTTCCTCATTCTACAGATGGCTTGCAGATGGCAGATTGTGGGACTTCTCAGCCTCTATAACCATGTGAGCCAATTCCTTTAATAAATCTCCATATATGGAGATTTGTGCACTCGTGTGTGGGTACAGCCTGAATGCGTCCACCTGCAAACCAGGAAGAGGACTCTCACTAGGAACTAAATTGGCCAATGCCTTGATCTTGGACTTCCCAGCCTCCAGAATTGTGAGAAATAAATCTCTGTTGTTTAAGCCATCCAATCTATGATATTTTTGTTATAGCAGCCCAAACTGACTAAAATAGGATAGCGACAAAAAATCAGAAACAACACAAGGAAGTCCATTTTACCACTTCCCTCCAACATGTTCTGGAGGTTCTAGACGTAAGACAAGAAAAATAAAGGCATCCATATTGGCAAATAAGCAAAATTTCATAAAGTAAAAAGTAAAATGACACAATCACCGTTGTAGAAAATCAGATAGAATCTACAAAAAAGCAACTAGAACTAAAAAGTTGAATTTAGCAACACTGCAGAGTACTAGGTAAGATATAAAAATCAATAGTATTTCCATATACTAATAACAAACAACAAAAAATTGAATATTTTTAAATGCCATTTACAGTAATGTCAACAAATATTTAATACTTGGGGATAAATCTGATAAAAGATGTGCAAGGTGTGTACACTTAAAACTATAAAACATTACTTAGAGAAGTTAAAGATTTTAATAAACAAAGAGATATATACCTCACTCACAGATCAGAAGACTTAATATTGGTAAGACGTCAATTCTCCACAAATGGATTTATAGATTTAATGCAATCTCTGTCAACGTCCCAGTCTTTTCTGCAGAAATTGGCAAGCTGATTCTGAACTTCATATGGAAATACAAAGGTCCTAGAATGGCCTCAACAGCTCAGATATAGAGGAACAAAGTTGGGAGGCTAACAATGCCTGATTTTAAGACTTATTGCAAAGCCAGAGTAATCAAGACAGTATGCTACTGCCATACAGACAGACAAGTAGATCAATGGACCAGAATAGAGAGTTCAGAAATAAATCCACGTGTGTACGGACGACTGCTTTTTTTGATGCTTCATTCTTTATTTCCCCTCTGCCCTTCCACCCGGAACAACTGATTTTTGACAAAAGTTCAAAGGTAGTTCAATGGAGAAAGGATGATCTTCTCAACAAAAGATGCTGGAACAACTGGATATCTATGTTCAGAAAAATCGCACTTTAATCCGTACCTCACATGACATATAAAAATTAACACAAAATAGATCATAGACCTAAATATGAGACTATAAATCTTTAAAAAAAAAAAGAACAGGAGAAAATCTTTGTGACTTTGAGTTAAGCAAAGAGTTCTCATATATAACACCAAAAGCATGATCCAAAAAGAAAAATAATGATATAAACTGGACTTCATAAAAATTTTAAACTTTTGCTCTTCAAACGACATTGTGAGGAGAATAAAAAGACAAGCCACAGTCTGGGAGAAAATATTGCAAAGCATATATCTTTATTTAGTCAGAGTTATCCAGAAACAGAGCCAGTGTAGGGGAAGAGAGATCCAATTATAATAATAATTGGATCATGTGATTATGGAGGCTAAGAAGCCCACGATCGGCCTTCTGCAAGCTGGAGAACAAGAAAAGCCAATAGTGTCATTTGGTCCAAGTCAAAAGGCCCGAGAACCAAGAGCTCCAATGTCTAAGGGCAGGAGAAGATGGATGTACCAACTCGAGAAGAGAGCGAATTCGCCCTTCCTCTGCCTTTCTGTTCTTCTATTTGGACCCTTAATGGCATGGATGATGTCCACCACACTGGGGAGGACCACCTTCTCTACTCAGTCCACTGATTCAAATGCTAATCTCTTCTAGAAACACTCTCACAGGCACACCCAGAAATGATGTATTACCGGCTATCGGAGCATCCCTTAGCCCAGTCAACTTGACATAGAAAATTAACCATTACATACATGTACCCACAATGCATAAGGGACTCTCAAAATCCAAAATAAGAAAACAACCCAATAAAGAAATTAGCAAAATATTTAAACAGACACGTTATCAAAGAAGGTACACTGATGGCAAAAAAGCACATGATTAAGATGCTGATCATTAGTTATTAAAGAAATGCAAATTAAATCCACAATGAGATACCACTACATACCTCCTAGAATGGCTATAATCACAAAGAATGAGCATGCCAGATATTGGCAAGGATGTGGAGCAACTAGAATTCTCTTGCCCGGCTGGTAGGAATGTGAAATGGTACAACCACTTTGGAAAACAATTTAACCATTTTCTTAAAAAGTAAAACACAGACTCTACCATACGACCTAATAATCATACTTGTAAAAAAGAAAGCTTACGTCCACGTAAAGACTGATATGTGAATATTCGTAACAGCTTTATTCCAGTCAGAAACTAGAATCAACCCAAAATGTCCATCCTCGGATGAACAGATTAACAAATTGTGGTATATCCATACAATAGAACTGTACTCAGCAACACAGATGAGTGAACTATCTAAACACATAACAACATGGATTAAACCTCGAAACAATTATGCTGGCTGAAAGAAGCCATATATATATATATACTGCATAACTCCATTTGTTCAAAACTCTAAAATGCAAAATAACTTATAGTGAAAGAAAGCAGATCCGTGGTTGCCTGGGAGGGGAGCAGGAGGAAGAAATTACAATAGGATCGTAAGGGAACTCTTGAAGGTGCTGGGTTTGTTCATTATCTTGATATGGTGATTGTTTCATAGAGTTATACATATGTCAAAACTTAAATTGTGCACTCTGTATATATATGGCTTATTATATGTCAATTACATCTCAACAAAGCTGTTAAAATAAGTAAAAACATAAAAGAGGAGAAAGAAAAAGAGTAAAATAACTCCAAGAAAGATTTGCATAAATTGCTCTAGCTTGTGTACCACTAACTGTGACCTTGAACTTTGACCCTTCATTCTCAAGATTATATAAGGTTGGGAAAAGTGTTGCTTTTTTGGCACCCCTAATAAATTGTCTTCCCATATACCTTATTTAGATATTTCTAAATACCTGGTGTTTCTCCCTCTTTTTAATAATATTTGCCTGGATTTTAATGGGGTCTACAAATGTTTTCCAAGGTTCCATAACCTTAGAACAACCAAGTGAATCAGGATAAACCTTATTTACATGACTCATAAGCATCTGCAATTTTATTTACTGCCTATTCCTCATCCTCCAGAAGGAAGTCTTTGCTAGATCAGTGTTTGGGAATCTCTAATGCTGTACCCTGAGAATGATGGGGAGTTGGAGATGACCCAGCAGTCCCGACAAGTCAAAATCACATCTTTTCTTAGTATGTCCTTAGTCTGCTAAGAAGTTTTATAAATATTAAATAAACAAAGTTCAGTCCTCTGGGTTTCAGAGGGAAATAGTCCTTCCCGGGTAGGGAAAAATACTCAGTCCACTGCCAAGTATTTTTAAACAAAAGCATTTCCCCCTGATGATCCAAGAACTGGTGATTATGGAAGGAGAGATGGAGTCTACAGAATACATTTGGGAGCTAAACAAGCAGCTGTAAACTGAGAAGGTGGGAGAGGATGTCCTGTTTCCACGCTGGTTTATAGTTCTGTCACTTCCGTCAGCCCACTAAGCCTCAGTTCCCTTATGAGTTAAAGATAATAAAGTCTAATAAAAAGCCTATCTTTAAAACTTCTGTGCTTGAAAAACAACACAACTTGGATGCTGGCTTTAGGACCTGAGTCCCAGGAGGATGCTGCTCACTTGTTCAGGGCCTTTGGACCATTGTCCAAGGGCAAGAGCTTGGCATCCTCTCGGCACCCCATGTCCAGAAACACCACCTCGACCAGAGGCGGCAGGTGCCCGCCCTCTGCCCTGCACCTTTTCACTGATCTTCGTGTGTATGTGGGTCTAGTTGAGCCAGAACTCAATTCAAGTCATTTACTCACACCTCTTTATTGCCAACCCTGTGCTGGATGCTTTTGAGTATATAACTTCATTTAATTCTCAAATGGATATATCTCTTAACAAGTAAAGCTTAAAAGACTTCCTTTTAATAGAGAATGGAGCAAGTCTCTTAATGGCAGAAGAGTTTGAAGCTCAGCTACATGTAAATATTTATTTTCTTCCTCTGTTGGTCTAGGGATGCTCAGGCTTAGGATATGTAGAGGGTTGCAAACACAAAACTCTGCTCACTGTAGAGCTCCCCCAGCGGCCCCACCCTCACTTTTCTCAGACCGCTGCTCAAATGTCCCCTTATCCGTGAGGCCTTCCCCGACTAGCCCCATATAAGTCAGTGACCTCCCAGCACTCCCTGTTCCCCCACCATGTGATTCTCTATAACACATGTCCCCACCTGGTGTATTATTTATTTCCTTATTTGTCTAATGTCTCTCCTCCCTCTAGAATTTAGGTGCTATGAGAACCAGTACTTGGAACTATTCCTACTAAATAAATCTTTATTGGATGAATGAATGATTGTGAATGAACGACTTAAGGGACCATCAAGAGCGATTTTGATTCTGCATGATCTTTGCCTTCGAGGCTGCCTTTGGGACCTTCCACTTTGGCATTAGGTGGTTCTGGTGTGACGTATCCTGGGAGGAGATGCTCAACAAAGCTTCTGACATGCCCACCATGCCCTTTCCTCCACCAGGGGACTATAACACACACAATGGACCTTCCACTCCGGCAAAAGAGGGAGATACGGACAGGCCACACAGGGCCTCTGACGGGAAGCTCCGAGGACGGTCTAAGCGGAGCAGTGACCCCTCCCCAGCAGGGGACAACGAGATCGAGGTAACGCCAGCCGCCTCTGTTTGTCTTGGTGAATGTCCTCTCCATCTGTGGCCAGAACGGGAGGGGGGCGGGGACAGAGTCTGTCCAAGTACATGGGGGAGAATGGCCCTCTGTCCTCACAAAGCACAGTAACGGAAGAGAACACTTGAGGGACAATAGGGAGGAATCAGGTTGGCCGTATGGATGCACCGTTGACAGGCAGGCTAGGAAAAGTGACAAAGAACAGTGGTTCTCAAACACAGTAGCAGCAGCAGAATCATCTGAGGGTTATGAAAACCCAGACAGCCGGGGCCCCACCTCCAGAGTTTCCAGTTCAGCAGATCTGAGAATTTGCATCTCTAACAAGTTCCCAGATGCCGCTGGTTTGGGGACCACACTTTGAGATCCCCCAGTAAAGAAGACAATGGGCAGTGGACCTTCCCAGCTGGGTCAGAGTGTCTCTTAACCCTGGCTACGTATTAGAATCACCTGGGATGCTTTTTAAAATGCCCAGGCCTCACCCTCGAGAGATTAAAATAAATTAAATTAAAACACGGCGAGGGGGAGTCCTACAAGTTCCCCTAGTGATTCTAACGTGGCAGAGATGTTTATCTACCAGGAGATGGGAGGCTGGCTCAGATGAGTGTGCATGGTTCCTGTGATTCTGAGTTTCTCACACAGTGGTTTTCGACCGGGGTTGTACCTTAGAATCTCCCGGGGAGCTTTGAGAAATCTTCATTCTCAAGCTGCTCCCCACATCATTTAAATCAGATTCCCTGAGGGTGGGACCCAAGCATCAATATTTTTAAATTCCCCAGGTGATTTCAGAGTATGGTCCAGGCTGAGAAAGGCTGGTCTAAGGGATGCCCCAATCTTTATTGTAATAAGGGAAGTATAGGATTATTGGTCAGGCACTGACATTTTCCCAGACAAGCAAACAAAAAAGAACAGCATGCATGAGAGAAGGGGGAGGGTTTTAGTGAGGACAGAGGCCAGATGAATGCCCAAAAAACAGATAGGAGCAACTGTTATCTATCAAGGGAGAAAAATGGACATGTGCACTAGTTCGTACTTCTTTGCAAAAGGCAGTCACTTGCTGGCTTGAGTGTGCTGTGGATATGTGTATAGTATTTCAAAGCTAGTGTCAGTGCCAAGAAATCTAAATGCTGCATCATCACATCCCTATTCATAATCCTGTCCAATATATGTAGCAGCTACAAATTTTAGCCCGCAAACTCAGAGATGCTAAGAAATATCATTTTCATCATTTCCTTAAAATCAAGGTAATTTTGACTCTGGGTCTCCATACCATCTGGGTGGTAGGAAATTCTATCTCATTACTGAAGCACCTCCCCTCCCAGAATTGTATGAGAATCTCAGGGCTTGAGTGGTCTCAGAAAAAAATAAGAAGTGCTAATGTCTAGTGTGGCTTGCTTCGTCACTGCCACCTTCCTCACTGTCTGCCCACAGTGGTCAGTGAAAGTCCAGCCATTCTCTGGGGTTTCCGTGCCATACATCGCGCATAGAAATCCTTGTTGAGGACAAGAATCTTGGAGTATTAACTACAATCCTTTGATTGCAAGCAACAGAAACCAGTTCTGGTTACTTAAGCCAAACGGAATTTACTGAGAGGAAGTCGTAAAACCAGTAACAGTAACAAAGGCCTTGCCAAGGAATCCAGGGAACCTTCTGGGTGCCAGCCTCTGCCAGAGAGTGAGCCATTTGAAATTCTAGTGCCACTTCAGTAGATGTTCGATTTCAAGGAGACAGCATCCCATTGACCTGGCTTGGGTCTTATGCTTGCTCACAATTGCCAGTCCCATAAAGACAGTACACAATGGGAAAAGAAAACCAGGTGCTCTTATCAGAAGGGAGTGGATGCTGGAGACACAAACAACAAATGCCCACCACCAGGACGTTTGATTCTTAGCCAGTATTCACTGGTAAGGCTGAATTACTTAACCAGTGTTGACTAGTAGGACTTTCACAGTTGTTTATGGCTGATGTCTGTTCCAGTCATCCTACTTATGGCTGGTGTCTGTTCCAGTCATCCTAGGTGTTAAATAATTTGAACATCATGCTTGTCTCCCATGTCTGGTCACCCTCCAGCAGGCATCTCCTCTGAGAGCTTGACCACCATAGGGACCTGCAACAGAACAAGTGTTCCTACTGCTTATGGAACTATTCTCGGTCCAGGGGATTCTGTTCTTGCTTTTCCTCTGATTCTTAAAGGCCCCACCTTCCAAAATTGAGGAGACTTCACACAATCCCATCAGGAAAAGGCAAAAAGAATATTTATTAACCTCAGTTGTCCTTTCTGCCCTCCCATATTTCTGAGGATTTTCCAGTTTGAAGTTCAGAGCTATAGAAATCATGGAGAGCAACACATACTTCAGTATTTAAAAAAAAAAAAATTATTTGGTTACCGAACATGGTTTCTGCTCTTGTTAGGGGACAGTGGGGGCAGAGAGCCATTTTTCCATTAAACTGAGAAGGAGGTGGGGGTGGCATGGAGTCAGAGATTATGGGGTGATACTATTCTGGAAACATCTACTTCTTGATTTCCAGAGTAAGTACCGCTGGGCAAGCACAGTTGAAAAGGTGTGAGCCGTGTTTCACTTCTGTGCTTAATGTCAGCATGGAGGGTTCGCACAGATCGCACCTCTTAAGTCTTCGGCAGTTTTGCTAATGGAGCCCACGAGAGAGAAATTATATAAAGAAGTAGAAAGGAGGAAAATTCTGAGTGTATATTAGTTAAACTCCCTCAGCTGCAGGTGCCAGAAACCAACTTGAGCTAACCTAAACGAGAAAGCTGAACTCATTTTAAGGATGCAGAGATTCTCGTAGAACCCAAGGGCAGGGGTAGAGTGGAGTGTCAGCAAGACACTCCAGGGGTAACAGGGCAAGGAAATGCATTTACACCTCTCCCCCCACATGCCACAACGAAGATGCTAGAATCTGCAAGCAATGCTGGCTTTCCGATGGCTCTCCTCCAGGCCCCTCGTTCTGCTTCTGACTGAAACCAAGTCTCCTAAAAGTGTCGTCTTTCCATTTCTCACCCCTTTGTTCCTCTCTCTTTCTCTCTGAAGACTGGCCTTCTCTGCCCTTCAGAACATGTGGCTACCAACAAAACCCAAAGGCAATGTATTTCTTTCTAGGCCCCAATTTTAAGTTCCCAGGAAAAGGCCTCTGACCCAGATAGAGTTAGGGGCCCACCCTGGCCCAAACCCAGTGGGCTAGGGAGTAGGTCACCTGCAGAATGGCCACCAGGAACTTCCACTAAGGCTCTAGGGCAGGGGAATAGACTGGTGGGCTAGTGGAGAAAGGGGACTGATCTTCTTCAGAGGGGATGTTGTAGGTAAATTAATTGAATCTGCATTAAATTTGAAAATATTTGTGGATTTTTAAAAATTCTCTGACTAAAATATCTAAGGTTAATGGATCTAGTTAATTTAGATAAATTAGGATTTAGCATATTTAAACCCCAGACACCTTTCTCAAATACAGTGGTTTTTAAACATGATCCATAGAGTTTATACTGAATATCATGACCCAGCACATGCATAGCCATCGATATAACTACCAGACCAAAAACTCACAAAATTATACTCAGGTCTGCTAATTGTTTGAAAACTCTTGCTCTAATCGACCTTTTTCGTTTTGATACCACCCTTCCCTTTAATTTTAAAGGCATGGCAAATGCTGATGGGTAAATACAGCCCCGGAGCTCCAGGGAGGTGTCAGAGGCACCAGTGGAGGGTCACACTGAGTAGGTACATTTGCCTCGCCCTCCCCCCTTCCCCACCCAAGACCAGCTGCACAAATGATCAGTCAGGGCCTTTGTTGTTAAAAATAATGATCACCAGAAAAATGAGGACGACCAGCAGTATTAAAAGATAGGATAAATATGTAGGATAAACGTCAAGAAACGTAATTTAAGAAACAGAAAATAACTTTTTAAAATTCCGATTGTTCTATAAAGATTTAAGGAGATACTACATTTATTAAATAAGAAGTGTCAGCTATTGGAAAAGGAACACTCAGAGACAGAGTTAATATAAATTTTAAAACAACAGCAAGAATCAAAAATGGAAGAGAAAGTTTAAGAAATCTCTCAGAACATAGATGAAAAAGACAATATTATAGAAAATATATTTTTAAAGATAAGTAATATCAATCCAGAAGGCCTAATTTGACTATTAGAAATTCCAGAAAGAACAGTGGAAAAGATAGGAGGAAATTATTTGAAGAGCTAAGACAGAAAATGCTTAAGTACAGCAACAGTATGAATGAAGAAAGACCACACCTGGGTATATCCTCATGGAATTTGAGGGTACCAGGTATAAAGAAAGATCCTAAAAAAAAATCCTAGAGAGAAAAAAAATAAAACCTACAAAGGACTGACGACATGCTAAACGTCAGACTTCTCGATCATGCCGGATGCCACAAGATAATGAAGGAGTTCTTTCAAAGATCTAAAGGATGTTCATATTCCAGAAGGAATTCTGCACCCACAGGAACTGTGAAGCAAAATAAAGATATCACTAGATATGTAAAAATTCAGTAAGATTCTTTTCCATGCACCCTTTGAGAAGAAGCAGCTTAAGGATATATTCAAGCAAAACAAGGAAGAAAATCAAGAAGAGATTTGGGATCCAGGAAGCAGTAGAGCTGACCCAGAAATAACGGTAAAGAGAAATCTCAGAATGCTCGCTATGCAGCAGGCCTAAAGCTGATCCAGTCGACATTGGAGCATTCCGTCGCCAAGGATGGACATCTTTGATACAGAAAGCGTGGCTGAATTTGAGATTCTAATGAAGGCACGTTATCGGAAACAAAAAAAAAGATTATTTAAGCAACTAATAAATTCCAGCAAAAAACAAAAGTTAAACCAAACAGGCACGATTCCTATCTGAACAGACTGAGATGTGGCATGATTTTAATCGGAATGCAGGAAAGGAGAATGCACATGACCTCGATGGTGAGAACAGTCTCTTTAAAATGGCCCTGGGATTAGGACATTGGGCACATAGGGAAGGAAGTGGATTTATAGCATATTACTTGGCTCTGCAGTGAACACTTATCACAAGATGTAAGTGCTCTTTAGTGGTTACCAGCTTTTCAAATCGACATGTAGACAGAGCACAGAAGGCTTAAGTATAGTTCTAAAACCAAATACACAAACCAGTTTATCCACACTGACAATGCAAAGGTAAAGCTAAGGCTGATAAATATTAGAGAGGGGAGGAGATAGGGGAAGATATCGAATCTTCCATATCGGATCTACAGTTTTAGCCAAGGGAGAATGTCCACAGCTGATGGAATTGGAAATAGAAGGGTTCGCATGTGTGAAAAATATAAAGTTCTGGAGAAATGGTGGAGATTATCATGAGCTAAACCCAAATCTTTCAGATTGCCAAGTCAAAAGGTATTGTTTAATGTTGGCTCATCGATAAGTAAAGGTCTAAGTATGTTATGTAGCATTATGGAGGTAACCACCAGCATTGCTAAAAACAGCAACGGTCAAAAGACTCACGGTGAGCTGTGAAGGTACAATGGTCGTATTTCATTTTGTCAAATGAGTTTTATAATTTTTATTGCTGATTTTGGACCGAAGCCCTCCTTTTTTTTGAGCTTTTATGTGGAAGGCAAAAACAGGCCTTTTGGTTCTGGAATCTGTTGGGTTGATAGGAGCCCAAAACTTAGCCATAAGCATATACTTTACACAGCTGAGGTTGGATGGGGACACAAGGACGCATCAGTGAGTCACATGTTTTATAACTTAAAGATAATGTTTTTCAAGCTTGCTTCTTCCTCTGGGGAATAATTTCTGCAGACGTTAAGTCAGATGCAAGCAAATCCGTTTGTCTCCATTCTCTCCCCTCTTTCATCACAGCGTGTGTTCGTGTGGGACTTGGATGAGACAATAATTATTTTTCACTCCTTACTCACGGGGACTTTTGCATCCAGATACGGGAAGGTAAGAATCCATTTGTCTCCCTTTTTTTCCCCATCATGACCATCTGTCCAGCTGATTTGTCCTGGGAATTGTGGGGGCAGTTTATGAGGCGGCTTCTCCAACAAAAGCTGCTCCTTTGGGCCCACAAGGGTTTGAGAACACCTATGGAATTTTCTCTTGACATGTGAAAATTTAATTAGTTTCCTCTTTTATTGTCTCCCAAGCTTTTTCTTCTAACACATGAAGCGTTCGACATCCATTTAATAGACTATAAGTTCACAGTTGTTGGCTTTCTCTTAAGAGTACTAGGGTACGCTGCAGCCAAAACCAGTAATCCTAGCTAAAATCTTAGAGTCTTTTTCTTCTTCTCTGTTGTTTATCTTAGTGTCTCCAGCAGATGAACTTAATTTTCCTTTCATTTTTCTGAGACGGGGGAGGCATTTTGTCAGCTCCAGCATGGACCTTAGCAACAGCTTTGCAAATGTATTATCAGACAAATTATGTTGGGGAGCCATCCAGTTAGAATTCTGGGCAAACGCAATGGGCTGATCGGTGGTGAATGGAAGAAATATTGAAACCACCTGAATAATGCAAAAGTGAACCCAACTGCTAAAACCCAAACCCTGCCGATTGTTTGCACTCATCCCGAGGGCTTCCCAACAAACCACATGTGGATGCTCCAGACATCTGCTGTCTCTTCAGGGAGACAGGTGGGGGCAGAAGGGCGGAGCTTCAGAGCACTGGCGAGCTGTCATCTCATCCAAGGTGAGCGACCCGTTGGCAGCCGCTTCCACGCCTGGGTAGGAACCATGAGACTCACAGCGCCTGGAAAATATTTCTGTTTCTGTTTAGAGACCAGGAATATGATTTGACATCACCTCATGACTTTTCCAGCTGCTCGTGTTTTTTATGGGACTTATAACAAGCTGGATGTATAATTAGCAAGATAGATTTATCGTATGCCGTTATGTTGTAAAGAATATAAAAATGGTGTTGGTGGTGCAGAAATCTCTTACTGCGTAGGAATGCCGTTAATATGCCTAGCAGTGCCTGCGGGAAATCCGGTATGCGTGTTTGGACTGTGCACAGGTTAGGTAGGGGATGGCAGAGTCAAGAGCGGCTGAAAACACCAGAGTGGAGTTGGCCACCATCAACGTAAGTTGGGCCATCTCACAGGGGCCACTGCAGGGAATTGCCCTCTGGGTCTGAGTGTTCTATGGTTTTTCTAACCACCCTGGTAAAGTCGTCTCCCCTAAAAAGCATTCTTTCACTCTTCTTTCTCTTGAGATAGCCCACTTGGAAGTTCTACAGCTTCCTGCAGCAAACTGGTTCTCATGAATTGTGTAGGGCTTCGTAATCTCAGGCATGATTTCGGTGTCTGTGTCTCACTACCACTCCATAAACCAAATTGTGGGCTTCCTCAAGGCGAGGACAAAGCCCGGAGCTCCTTTCTGAGCACCATGCCACCTGGTCCACATGATTCCTCATTGCCGGCCACCTCTCTCCAGTCCTGCCACCTGCCCCCAGCTATCTTCACCTCCAGCTGTCTTGTCTCCCAGCTTCCGCCCTTGCCCTTTACTGCCTCCTACGGAGGGGTCAAGATGCAAGCCTGGTCAGATTTCTCCCCTGCAGAAAAGGCATCAGTGGCTTCCCCACTGACAAGCCCTCACCCCAGCCTCCAGGGCTCTTCGTGAGCAGGCTCTCGCCCACTCTCCAGCCCCGTTTTCTACTACTCATCCAGAGTGGCTTTCTGTTCTTGAACCTGCCACGTTCTCTCCCATATCTGCTGGGCTTCTTCCAGAAGCAGAGCTGCAGACGAGCAGTGAGTGCAGGTAGTTTATTTGGGGGTAGATTCTAAGACGCATCGGATACAGAGTGGGGAAGTGAGACAGAGAAGGGAAGGCAGCACTGCAGGGTACAGAATAGTTACTTCTGTGGGTAACTGGGGCTTGGTCCCCCGGGGACCTCTGGGAGACTGCAGAACACACCTCAGAGTTGACCCACCCCACGAGTGAAGGTGCTGGGGTGTTTATCTACAGATTCACTTCTCAGGGCTTGAGGGCTTCTCCTAGGGGCATTACTTCCCTGACCTTCTGGCTTCTGTCAGGGAATCACATGCGCTCATAATAGAAAGCCTCTGCATGTACAAGAATAGTGACAGCTGAGGAGACCTGGGGGAGAGGAACATTGGAAGCCTCTGCTGTATTCTAGAATGTTCTAGAAAGTTCTTTTACTAGGTCAAATCTTATCTTTCAGTTCTCAATGTAGCTTCCTCCAAGAGGTCTTTCCTCACCACTCCCCTGCATCTAAATTGCATCTCTCCCCATGACTATTTTTCACTTATATTATAGCTATGCATTTAATGTCTATTTCCCTTCTAGGCTATATGTACCACGAAGGCAAGGTCCACGAACAGTTATCAACCCAACTAAGTACAGTGCATGGGCCAGAATTGCTCAATAAGTGTCTGTTGCATGAATGAATAATGACAATTCTCTAAAATGAAAGCTGCATGACGACAGGCACCTTATTCTTTTTTTGTTTATTGCTTTATCCCAAGTGCATAGAACAGTGCCCCCCACATAATAGGCATCAAATAAATATTTGTAGAAGGAATGGAGGAAGGGAGAGAGAGAGGAAGGGAAAACAAAACATAGTATCAAAACAAAAATTTTCTAACTTGTGACACCAGCCAAGTTCAGCCTGCAGACATTTTTTGTTTGGCCCCTAGAGTAATTGAAAAAATGTGAATTTGTCGCCAGCGTTTAAAAATCAGGAGATTGTACAGACCAAAACAATCTAGATTTCCAACTCTTCTTGAAAAATTAGAAACTCTGGCAATCCTGTATTCCCAAGTGGCAGCAATCAGCAGGAGCTGAGCAGGGACTGCCACTCTCTGGGTGATCCAAGGCCCCCACCTGGCCTGTTTAACCCGTTTATGGCACCCGCCCAGCACCATTGGCACCTGAGTTTCAACATTCATCTTAGAATTACAGAAACACAGAAGGTCAGAGCTGGAAGGGCCTGGGAGACCATCATGCTCAATTTGTTTCCAGAGTACATGAGGAGAAACCGAGGCCCAGAGAGAGTAAAATCATCCACAAGAGAGTGAGAGTCAGACCTCAGGCTCACTTGCCTCCCCAGGTGGTCCCAGGATATACTGGAGGAACTGAAGTGAAAAGCCCTTGGAGCCCCAGGTGTCCCGTACCATCTTCATTAGTCTTCTAGAATTTTCCACTCCCTCCTCCAGCTCTCTCTTAAGTGAAGAATGAGTATTTTTTATTTGCTAAATCTAGCAACCCTTAGATTCAAAATAACTATTGCTTCAACAAGATAGAATATTTTCCTCGCCTAACAGTCCAAGTGTAAGCAGTTTAAGCTGGTCAAGATGCTACCCAGCACCAGGGACCTTCTGCCTTATTATTCTCTGCCATCTCTGAAGCATTGCCCTCATCGCCAAGATAAAATGGCTCACTCCCATGTCTGTATTCCAGCCAGTGAGGAGGGAGAACAGGAAAAGGAGAGTTCACCCCGCTCTCTCTTATTTTTTTATTTTTTGTTCCTCTCTTTAAAGGCCAGACCCAGAAGTTGCACATATCACTTCTGCTCAATCTCATTGGCTGGAACTTGATCACATGGCCACATCTAGCTGCAAGGGAGTCTACAAGGCCATATCTAGCTGCAAGGGAGTCACCCCATTAAAATTTAGAGACTCTGTTATTCTGAGAGGGTGAAAGGAAGAATGCATATTGGAGGACAGCCAGCAGTTTCTAGCACAAAGAACCATGTATTAAGAAGAAGAACAATGAAAGAAAAAACGATTAGTTCTGTTTAAAAGGCATAAAGGACAACTTGTCTGGGCTACACCTATAAACTTGGAAGTCAGAGAAGTTCTAGAGGAACAGGAGTGTGAACCCCATTTTGCAGACAGTATCTGAGACACAGGGAGGTTATGTAGTCAAGGTTTTCATAACGAGTAAAATACATGGCCTTGACTTTTAACCCATGGCTTTCTCTTTGTGCTTTTCCACTAGGTGCAGCCATGTGGGGCTTATTATTAATAGCTAATATCAATCAGGACTCTCAGTTTGAAGCACTGAGTGTTTAAGCTACAAAGAAAACTTATTGGATCACAAGAAATGAAAAATGCAGGGATATGTGGGATTCAGGTTGGGCTGGATCTAGGAGCTCAAGCAATATTCTCAGGGCTTGGTGTTTCTGCACCCCTCAGCCAACTTTCTTCATATAGTGACTCCCTCTCAGCAATCCCAACTAAAAAAGACCTTCTACCTCCTAAATTCCTGCACAACTCCCAGGCATCAATCTCGCTGGCCCAAACTGGGTCAAATACTTATCCATACGCCAACCTCTGTGTCTTTGATTGTCCAGCCTAGATCAAGAGCCTACCATGCTGGCATAGAAAGAGAGGAAGAGCAGGTAAGCTCCATCCCAACCAAACGGAGCTAGTAGGGGAGGCATGGTCCCCCAAAGGAAACTGAGGTGCTCTTTCCAGAGGAGGGTGAGAACTGTGGAGGTCCAGAATTGGCTCTGAAGGTCAAAAACCCCTGTACATCCATGCCAAGGACCAGCAGTTCTTTGCTTGAGACCATTGTGTTGAGCACTGTACAGGAAGCAGAAATTACATCAGTTGTTATCCCGGCCAAAGGGGCGACTCATGGTTTACTTAGGGAAATAAGACTAACAGAACAAAAATGCTTAAGGGATGATTCTAAACAGTGTTCGAGTTTTAAAACAGAAACTGGGCTCTCTTCCTGTTCCCAATTAGAGCATGTGCTGCTCGAGGCTGTCATCTCTCCACTTCCTTTCCATCTCTTCCTACCCAGTACTCAGAGCCAGAGCATCCCTTTGGTAGCTGTACCTCCTTGCATCTTGTGGATCCATTAGAAGTTCCCTGGAGAGCTGGAGCAGCCAGCGATTGCCACCTCTTTCCTAACCACTCCTCCTCCCTCCCCGCCTTCCCGAAGTCCAACTCTATTTGTGTCCGCTGAAATTAGGCAAATGCAAGGTGGTCAGGAGTCTTTGCCTGTGGCCAGGAAGGGATTCTAAGAGGGATTTATCAGCAGCCCTCCCAGGGTTCACAGTGGGCCAGCCCCAACGCCTCCTTTTATGCCTCACCAGGCAGCTCAGTACCGATTGGAGGCTCAACTCTGAGACCAGTTGTGTGTTTCTTTAATAACAACTTTATTGAGATATAATTACATACCATAAATTTGCCGTTGTAATGTGTATAATTCAGTGGTTTTTAGTATAGTCACAGAGTTGCGCAACCATCACCACTCTCTAATTTTAGAACCTTTTCATCACCCCAAAAAGAAACCCCACGCCAATTAACAAACATTCCACATTTCCCTCTCCCCACAGCTCCTGGCAACCACTAATCTACTTTCTCTATATACAGATTAGCTTCTTCTGGACATTTCTTATAAATCGATTCATACAGCATGCGGTCTTTTGTGGCTGGCCGCTTTTACTTAGCGTTGTTTTCGGGGATCATCCATGTTGTAGAATGTATCATTGCTTCATTCCTTTTTATTGCCACATAATTTTCCATGGTACTACGTTTTGTCTATCCGTTCATCAGTTGGTGGACAGCCGGGTTGCTGCCACTCTGGCTGTTACAAATAGTGCTGCTGTGAACATTGGTGTACAAGTTTTTGCATGGCATATGTGTTTGATGCTCTTAGATGTATACCTGGGAGTGGAATTGCTGAGTCCTGTGGTAACTCTAGGTTTAACATTTTGAGGAACTGCTAGGCTATTTCCCAGAATAGTTGCACCATTATACATCCCTGTGAGCAGTATATAAGGGTTCCAGTTTCTCCATATTCTCGCCGTCCCTCGTTATTGTCCGTCTTTTTGACTCTAGTCCTCTTAGTGGATATGAAGTGGTATCTCATTGTGGTTTTGATTTGCATTTCCCTAAGAGCTAATTATGTCGACTAACTAATGATGTTTTCATGTGCTTATTGGTCATTTGTAACATCTTCTTTGGAGAAATAGCTAGTTATTCAAATCCTTTGCCCGTTTTTATCAGTTCGTCTTTTTATTGTTGAGTTGTAAGAGTTATTTATGGATTCTGGATACCAGTCTGTTATCAGTTATGTGATTTGCAAATATTTCCTCCCAGTCTATGGCTTGTCTTTTCACTTTATTTATGGTATACTTTGAAGTATATAAAGTATCGCAGGAGGAAAACATTGAAATTCGATTTAAGGAAAGGTGGCCAGGGAAGGCGACCTCGTGGAGAAAGTGGATTTTTAATGAAGACCTGAAAAAAGTAGAGGAACGGACGTCTGGTGGAAGACAGAGGGACTGGCCCATGCAGAGCCCCTGATGTGGACTCGAAGGACCACAAGGAAGGGAGTGTGGCTGGAGCAGAGCAAGCGGAGGGGAGGGGGTTCACTCAGCCGGCTTTTACTCGGAAGTGGGGGCCATGGCGCTCTGGAGTGAGGAAGGACAGGGTCTGCGTTATATCTGCAAAGAACCCCGGGCACTGCCTCCCTGGGCAGAGCACACTGTCTAGAAGGGCCAGGTTAGAAGCGGGGAGGCCAGTGAGGGGGCTTCTGCAACAGTGCAGCAGAAAGATGATGGCTGTTTGGAGTGCGGTGGTAGAGACGGGGTGGTGTCACAGTCTGGATATATTTCGAAGGCAGAACCAGCCACAGATGAATGCGATGCTGTTCCTTATTCTCACCCTCTGGGCTACAGAGACATCCCGTTTCTGTCCATGGTCTCCCTCTGACGGGACCCAATCTCTTCTCCATGGCCAACCAGCAAATTCTTCTTGAACAAATTCTCTCATTTTTTGCATGTTCAGTGTATGCCAAGTTCCCTACCGTGAACGTCCTTATTTATTTATTTTTTGTGTGTGTGTCAGACCAATGACACAGACATCGAGTTATTCCCTTTGTCCACACAAGGCTCCTTTCTCGTTCCACACAGATACAAATGTGCGTTTCCTTTTAGACCTATTTGTACTCTTCCCCATCCCCTCCCCGTGGTTTAATGTGTAGCTTTTTGTTTATCTTCATGTATTTTCTTCTCGTGTGCATTTATTTGCTGCGTAAATGGCATTGTGCAAACGCCCTGGGTTTCTCGCTGTCTCCCCCACCCCATGGTATTGGATCCTTCCATGTCACCACGTCCCGCTCCATGGCTCTAACTCAGTCCTTCCCAACTGGAGGCAGTTTTGCCCCTCAAGGGACATTTGGCAATGTCATAACTTTGTTGGTTGTCACGCCTTAGGGTGGGTGAAGGCCCCGGATGCTGCGAAATATCCAACAGTGCACAGTTCGGCCCCCACAACAGAACCGTCTGGCCTCAGAGGTCCATGGTGCTGCTGTGGAGAAAGCCTGCATCTAACCACGGCTCTGAACCCAGAGTTCCTTGTCATCCTTACCCCCGTCCCCACGGGGAGGACACCCAGGCTCTCCCACTGCCCACCAGCACAGACAGCACTGGGACAAGCATCCCTTAGGGACTGCTCTGAGCTTCACACCGTCTCTCTCACTGAATCCCACCACAAACATAAAAGGCGTGGCTGCTCCTGTTAGACCCATTTCTAGAGAAACTGAGGCTCTAAGTAGTGGTGTGATTCAGCCAGAGTCGCCCAGCCTGGAAAGGATGAAAGCCAGGATGTGGCCCACTACTCTTAGTCATGTGTCTAAGCTGCATCTCCAGGATCCACATGAATGTCCTCACGGTAAAAATTAAAAGCCACTGGAGTGAACGCTTCTGCTTGACTGTGAATTTCAAGAGCACACGGACTGGGTCTGATATGTTCATGGCCTCATCCCCTGGCACCTGACAGTGCCTGGCACATTCGCTTGACAAAATATTTGTTGAATAAACAAATAAATAAATAGCTTGTGGGTAGGGAGTTTTCAGCATGCGTGATCGCAAGCACTGCAGAAATGAGATTCCAAGGTACCTGCCCTCGAGGGAACAAATATCCACACTTGAGACAAGACAGGGGTCTGTCAGCATCTCTCCAGGGCCAGAATGCCGGGTGCCATCCTGGCCTGGCCTCACCCAGAGCTTGGCCCACAGCAGGAGTTTAGCAAAGACTATGGAGTGTTGAGCAAGTAGCCACTATAGTCAGACTTTGGACCAGGGACACTGGCAGGCGAGGGGACTTGGGTGGAGCCAGGTGACCCTTGCTGCCTGCCTGGGCCGAATCCTACCCGAAGTTTTCTTCCACGTCACCCTTTAAAGGTCCAGGCCTTGCTCAGTCTGAAGAGATTAGAGGTTTCAGGCATTTGGCCTGAAGACAGGTTTAGTTTGGTCCCCTGGCATTTCTTTAAATTATAAATTCATTGCCAATATATTTAATTCTGGATATTTTACATAAAAATCTGGATGTCTCACTTTTCTTGGAAAATGGGAAGGTCTGGCAACACCAGGTCTTAGTTTTCAGAGAGTGGGGACCCTCTGGACAGGACATGTGCCCCTGGGTTCACCTCAGCCCCCCTCACTCCCTGAAGCAGAGCGTTTACACCCCCCAGGGCTCGGCGTCATGGAGCTGCTCCACTCGTGTGTGGCACCTCCTTCACCCCTGGAAGCATTTATGCCTGTGACACACCAAGGCAAAGGGGTGGGGTATGTGGGGTAGAGATCATTGGTCCCCACTCACCCCGAATCCTCTGTGTGACCTCTGTGACATACAGGTCTCTGCTTCCCCCCAGCCAGATTCCAGGCTTTGTCCGGTTCTAAACCATGCCAGAATGCAGGCTATTTACCTCCTAAAGGTCATCTGCCTTGGGAATCCGTTGTCATGGCTGGAGGTTCTGTTTACTCAGTGTGGTTTAAGTCCCTACCACCACCTCTCCCTCTTCCAACAAATAGAAGAGAAGCAATACTACCCGTCCAATGTCATGTCCTCAGGAAGGTCTCTGGCCTCGACTAGGTCTGTGCCCTGTTGATGGCTCACAGCACCACTGGGTTCTCAGGTATCCATTTCTTGGTGTGATGATTTGATTGTAGAATAACACCATCAGCATCGTTATTAAGTGACTGGGGTTGAGTTTTCATTATAGCAGCCCTGTTAAGGCCCCACCTTTACTCCCGTATCCCTCCCAACTCCCATAAGCATGACAACTAGGTACCTGTGACACTTCTGGGGTCTTCTTCACAGTCTTTCGCATGTCCCCAAAGGGACAGAGCCCCAGTTTCCCACAGCAGGGACCTGCTCGTGGGCCCACCCTCACTGCCGTCCTCCCTTCCTCTCCCCGCTCACTTCCGTACTCTGCCACCAGTGCTTCGCAGGTCACCTCCCAGATAACTTGCTTGCACCTGAACCCTGGTCTCAGGGTTTGCTTCGGGGAACACCCGAACTAAGACCCTGGAGGGTCCGATGCTCGGACTTCATAACTGGTTCTTATCGGTACTGAAACTCTTCACTAGCAGACACCCCTATTGGAACATAAGCCCTCTGTTAGAAACGCAGAGTCTCCGCTCCCACCCCAGAAGCACTGAACTGGAATGGACATTTAAACTTGACCTACAGGTGATTCCTTCACACATTAGTCTGTACAGCGAGATGCAAGCCATGAATTCACCTGGTGACAGCTTTGCTCGTGGATCAGCCAGCCCACCAGCCTCTTCGTGTATCTCGAAGAAACCATGTAGAGAGAGTCTGGCCAGTTCTTGACTCCCCTGCCCCCTCCGACCAGCCGCAGTCCCCCACTTCCTCGTGGGTATTATTACGTGATTCCGGCTCGAGTTCCGGAATCCAATACCCAGCACAGTGCCATCAGGATTCAATCAGATCCAGTTGACGATACATGGCCTGGCCTGTCCGTTACTGCTTTACAAACTGAGAAGAAATAAAAACCGCGGTTTTATGACCCCGCAGTGAAAAACTATTTGTAGAAGTTGCTAAGGTTCAAATCAAAAGTGCCCTCCCTGGAGGACTATTAGTTAATTCAGGGGACTGTAGAATCTTTCCTTTTCTTTCTTTTTCCCCGTCTACCTTGAGATGTGGCCCTAATTCACTTCTGCAGTTCAGACATCTAGAGCTTTCCATTCTTTGACAAAACACAAGCCAAAGTGCTTAAGGACATCTGTTTATTTTATTCCTTTAATGAGAAAACCTTGCAGTTTCTCCGGGCTCAGCTGTGTTTATTTACATTGTGTTAGCCATGTGAGGCAAGCACCTTGGAAGTTTAAGGGCTGGCCCGGGCCCTCGCTGCGGCCTCCCCCGCTGAAATGGAGTCAGCCCTGCCCAAGGAAAACAGAGTCCTTGGAACTCTATAAAATAGATTTTCAAAATAAATACTGCCTAATTCACTCGGTAGATGTGGATTAAGTCAAGATGAATACAATTTGGAAAGGATTTTCTGAGGAAGTCGGAGATTTCTTTCCCCCACTGGGGGTTAAACCTTGTATTTAAATCTCCCCACCACCCCCCCATCCCAGCTCTCTTTTCAATTAAGTAAAAGGTATTTAGTCTTTGTGGCTAATAAAAAAATGATGACTTCGATTGGCCTTCTCCAGCAATGATTATTTTCTTTGTAGGACCAGGAATGGTGACTTAACTCGTCACTTCATTCCATCCAGTAAGGGCAAGAAGCACACATCTGCAGTTGTCATTCTGGTGGGGGTGGCTGAGGAAGAAGCTGGGAAGTGCTTTGGAAGAAATCCTAGAGGTGAATGACAGTTGCGGGGGCCTCCGGCTGAGGGGGTGGGACCCTTTGTCGATTTAATCCCCTATAATAGTGCTTCCCTGAGCCAGTGGGCCTCCATGCCAAGTGCCTCTGCGTATGTATTTTAGAGCATTAAAGGATTATTTCCAACATAAAATATATCTTAGAGATGGTTTGAGGTTGTCAGAAAAGTGTTCATTAGCAGAGACTTCCTTTGAAGCTCTGTGCTCTCCGCCACTTGGGGAACAACCTCACCTCGAAGAATCTCTCAACTTAAGTTGAGGGCTTCGGACTAGTTAAGACTCCTGAATGCTCCTAATTTTCCACCCACAAATTTAACAAACGCCGACTGCTTCCCCCCGGACTTCTTTTGCCTTTTCTAGCCCCACCTTTATGAATGCTGAAGGGCATCTGAAATAATAATAATAATAAGAGGGATTTAAATCTCCTCTGCAAAACCTACAACAAATTGGTGGTTGGGTTAGAGTGAGAAGCTCTTTTGTCTTCTGTAAATACAGGGGTTGCCACTCACAATGATAAGTGGTGAAAACAAATCCCAGGCACCCTGCGAACCTAAATAATGGGAACCATTTTCCTTTAGGCTTAACTAGCAGGTTGAGACGCTGTCTCCCCCAGTGTCCCACCTGCACTTTATATGGTACTTATTTCCCAACAATAGGGCTCTTGAGCTGTCTAAAGAGCTCTGGAATTCCCCTGAGCCTTTAGTGATGAGGGCGTGACTCGGTGAATGGCAGGAAGATGTCAAGGCAGTGGCATTGGGGGTCGATGTTGACAGGGAAATTGGAGGTTTCCCCCACCGTGCCTGCTTCCCACACGTCATCTGTAAACTAGTGGACTTGCGGGCCCTTCTGGTGGCAGAAGGGGAAAAGTGACCATGCAAGTCCCCCTCATGGGGCCCAGTTCAAAGCAGAAACGTGCAGTCTAAGAATCCCTTTGGAGAAGCCCGTCAGTGGACGAATGGATAAGCACATCGCAGGATAGTCACACAGTGGGATATTTTCTGGCCATAAAAAGGCATGAAGTTCTGATCCATGGCTACAGCGTGGATGGACCCCAAAAACACTATGCCAAGTAGAAGAAGCCAGATACAAAAAAGTCGTACATTGTGTATGACATGTCCAGAATAGGTAAATCCATAGAGACAACATGCAGGGATAAGGGGTGTGGGGATTGGGGACCAACTACCTCGTGGGTATGGGGATTCTTTTTGAGCTGGTGAAAGTACTTTGGAACTAGATAGAGGTTTGCTTATCTGTAAAATTGGAATAAAATTGTTTCTGTCCCATTGACCCCAAAAGAGCAGCCTGAGAATCGTATGTTTCCCAAAGGGAACCGTGGGTTCTGTTAGAGAAGCACAAACTTCCTGGAGCTGGTAAAAGATGAACATCTTTTACTTGAAAAATTAGGGTGTTTTTGTTCAGTTTCCTAATACTCTCTTCGTCTCATTTTGGTATCAGAGAAATACCGGCCTTAATAAATGAGTTGGGAAGTGTGTTGCCTCTTCTTTGATTTTCTGGCAGAGATTGTGAAGAATTGGTGCTAATTCTTCTTAAAACATTTGGTAGAATTCTCCAGTGAAACCATCTGAGTCTGGAGATTTTGTTTTTGGAGGTTTTTAACTATGAATTCAATTTCTTTAATAATTGCAGCTCTTTTATCCTGGGTGAGTTTTGGTAGTTTGTGGTTTTCGAGGAATTGGTCCATTTCATTCATTGTCGAATTTATGTCTAGAGCTAAAAAAAAAAAAAAAAAAAGTGTTTACTTTTACAGTGACTTCCAGTTTGTGGCACATAACCCATACCCAGAAGCCTTCGATTATAGGGGTGAATACTTTTATCTCTCCCTATGTACATAGTAGTGGGTCGTGAGTCATCTTCTTGGTCCTCAAGACAAACCTGCAAGGTAGACGTGATCCCCATTCTACCCAGAAGGACATGGAGGCCCTTACCTGTGGCAGAGAAGGGATCAGTTCTCCAGAGGCCATTCTAAGCCCCTCTGCAATCCAGGTTGACCACGGCCAATCACAAGGCCCCCGAGTTCCATGGTCAACCTTCAAACCTTCAGTCTAGCCCTGGTTTCTTCCTATACCAGGTATCATATTGTGGGGGTGGTGCCTGCAGGCCAGGTCGACGCTTAAACATATTTTTATTACATTTTTAAAATTAGTTGCCAGCATTCAAAATCAGGAGATGTCACATAAAAATTAAGATTTCTGAGTTCTCTTAAAAAATCAGAAGATATAGCCATGCTGCATCCACATTCCCAAAATGGCATCACTTGGCTGGAGCTACATACCAACCACCTCCCTATAAATGAAGCGAGTGGTTTGCCACAGTCCCCACCACTCCCTTTTGCTTCTCTTACACTAAGGCCAAATATCAGTTATTACGTCTCATTTGCACTGTCGTCTTTCTCTAAGAAGACTTAAGGGGAAATTTCAATATTTCTTGTATCATGAGTTGGAAATACCAACAAGGCCATGTGTTTCACATGGGCCATCTCACTCATTTAAGTGAGCTGCTTAATCTCTGTAACTTGTCTTCTGAGCTCTGTCCACAGAATTAAGTCCAAACTCTCCAGGCTGGCTTCCAGATCCTTCCTGACCTACTTCCTTTCATCCTTTCCTGCCTCATCTCTCAGACTCTCAGCTTTATATTTTAGGCTATAGTCTTATAGTTGCACCAACAAATCCCAGGCTTTTATCTATGCTGTTCCCTCTGCCGGGAATGTTTTTCTCACTCACTACCCATTTGCCCAGCTAATGCTTACTCAGCCTCAGGTCTGAGATGTCTCTGCCTCCAGGAAGCTTTTCTGGACTACACTGGGTTAAGTGTCCCTCCTCTGTGTTCCCTTAGCACCCTGTACTTATCACCAAGTAGCTTATCACCTACTTACTGGTCTCTCTCCCCAACTAGACTTTAGCACCTCAAGTGCAGGCATCACGTCTGTGTCTTAGTTCTCTCTGTACCCCTGCTTGCTAGCACAGCACATGCTGTGTGCCCCATAATTCATTATCAAATTAATTTTCTTTCAGTTATAAATAACAGAAAGCCAACTCAAGCTGACTCAAGCAGAAAAGTGAAATTTGTTGCCTCAGGTACATTAGCTTCAGGCACAGCTGAATCCAGGGGCTCAAGCTCTCTCCATCTCTTTGCTCTGTTGGCTTCATTCTTTTCATTTGTGATGGCAAAAACGCCCCCCAAGCAGCACAAGACCAACATCCTGTCAGCTCAGTAACCCCTGTGAAAAGAAAGGACTACTTTTCCAGCATTTCCAACCAAGTGCCAGACGAAGCTCTCCTTAGCCTGGCTTGAACCAGTCACTTAAGGGGGTGGTTGGGGTCAGCCAACCACACATAGGGAGTGATAAAATTCTGGTTCTCCCAGGAATACTCAGAATCTTGTTAGCATAAGGTAGGATGGGTGGACAAGAACAGCAGACACTCGCTTTGACGTGGGGGCCAAGAACCTGCATGGTCTTCGCAGCACATAGTAGGTGTTCAGGAAACATTCGAAGTTGAAGTGTAATCTTCTGGTCCAGTTAGCAGGGTCTGTGGCCTTAGATATGGCCCCATAAGACCTGGCCCCTGTACCTCTGTGCCTTCTTCTCTTAGGACTCCTCCCCTCCCTCATTCTGCCGCAGCCCCACCAGCCTCTTCAGTGGTTCTCAGACCTGCCAGATACACTCCCACCTCAGGGCCTTTGAACTCTTGGTTCCCTCTGTCTAAAATGTTCCTCCTCCCACGTGGCTTTCTCCCTCTCCTAAAAACCTATCCAAATGCCACCTACTCAGCAAGGACCTCCCTGACCAGCCCATGAGATTGCAACACCTCTCAACACAGCCCACTGACAAATCCTTTGCTTTGTTTCTGTAGTATTTATCACCTCCTGGCAGGCCAGTGGTGCAGACTGTGCATTGCCCAGCTCTAGGAGACACCACTTTCATGGTGGTCTTTGCGAATGGTGGCCCTGGAGTTGTACATTGCACAACCTGCCATCAGCAGCCCTGCCATCAGACATACAAGTCTTGTTTTATTTGTTTGTTTGTCTGTTTGTTTGTTTATAACTATTTTGTTTGCTGCTATATCCCAGTGCCTAGAACAGTGCCTGACACATAGAAGACATTCAGTAAAAATTTTTTAATGAATGGATGAATGGATGGATGAATGAATGAATGAATGAATGAATTTCTGTCCCCCTCAACCGTGCTGCACGTTGACAGCTAATTTGGGGTGTGAGGAAAGAGGAGACCTGTGTTCTGATGAATGCCTGTGGAACACACCCCTCAGGACTGGAGGAAGTCCCCCCTGCAGTGCTTTCTTTCTCCTTCTCGGGGCCCCTCCAGAGATGCCGAGGGTCCAGCTAAAAGTATGTCAAGTGCTCTGTCTCCATTCAGGAGGAAATTGATTTTGCTATTCAAAAGGGTTGTTTGTTCTCTCCTCTCCTTCTACTCTTTAGATTCCCTGGTGGTGGGTGATAGGACACTTCCCACTGTTTATCACACCATGACACACCGTCACAGTGTTTATCGATTGTTTAGCTTCTCTGCAGACTGAAATGAAGCGAGTATCAGCTCATGCCAAACACCCTTGCTTTCCTGATACTCAGCACAAAGAAGCCTTTGGGCTGAGACCAGGACGGTCCAGGCAGTCAAAGTTGCATCCTCTAGGGCTAAGTGGCATAGGGAAGAAAGAACGCAATTGGAGCAGACTGCCCTGGAGCTGAGTCCTACTTAATAGGTTGGGGACGCACCAAGCCTCAGACCGTCACCTGTAAAATGAGTATTATAATAACGCCTACCTTACTGGGTTTTTGGTTGGACAGAATGACACATGCCATGAAGACAGCCTGAGTGATCTATTTTTGATACAAATCAGATCTTTTCATTGTCCTTGCTTGAAATCATTCCTAGGTTCGAAGTCACATTTTGAATAAAGTTCAAGCTCCTCCTTATGGCCTGGAATCTCCTGAATTATCTGATTCTCCTGCCTGGCTCTCTTCTGTCTCCAACTTATTACACTCACTCCACACTTGCCTTCTTTTTGCTTCTAAGACACACAGAGCTTGTTCCTGCCTCAGGGCCTTTGCACTGGCTGTTCCTTCTACCTAGTCATCCCATGACTGGCTCCTTTGTTTCATTTGAGTCTTCACTCTGATGTCACCTCCTCAGAGCGACCTTCCCTGAACACCCCATCTCTAGTAGCCCTCCCCAAAACACATATACACAAACATACTCTGTCGATCTCACTCTTTCTCTTTCTCTCTCACCGTCCAGTACACCCTCATGTTTCATTTTCTTCAGAATACTTGTCACTGTCTGAAATGCCCACCCCCAAGTAGAATCCAGGCAGCAAGAGACTTTCAATGTCTGAGAGCAAAGAGACAGCATAGTAGTCTAGAGCAGGAGTCAGCAAAATCTGGCCTGCCACCTGTTTTTTTTTTAATAAAGTTTTATTAGAACACAACTATCCCCATTTGTTTATGTGTTGTCTATGGCTCCTTTCAAGAGACCATACAGGCCACAGAGTAGCAAATATTTACTATTTGACCCTTAATAGAGAAGTTTACCTACCTCTGGTCTAGAGCATGGACTCTGGAGCCAGATCGCTGAAGTTCAAAGCCAGCTCCACTTTCTAGTCATGTGACCTCAGGCAAGTCACTTCACCTCCCTGTGCCTCAGTTTCCACCTCTGTAACATGGGTGTAATAGCAATAATACTTACCTCAGAGGGTCAGTGGGGGCGGATTAATGAGTTAACACACGTGAAGTGCTTAGAACTGTACCTGTACCCAGTAAACAGTTTTCGTAGACTAAATTAAGAAATGTAATAAATAATAATGTGTGAATAAAAAATGTCTTTTAAAGAACTGCATCTTTAGAAGAATGTTATTGGTTGGGTAAGAATGTCCTCTCTGTGGAAGTTTTGCTGAAGTATCACTAATAATAATAATAATAATAATAATAATAATAATAAGCAGAAGACCTACGGCACTGGCGAGGACGTTTCAGTGCTGGACAGAAGCAGCAGGCACGTGCTGGGTATCGGGCTCTGTTCTCGACACTTGGTATGAACTTTTGTAAACACACGGGGTCTTCATGTTATGAAATGCCCTCCATCCTGGACAGCGTGTCCAGGTGATCACCTCATCTGGGTCTGTCTGGAACTTTCCCAGTTTTAACACTCAAAGTCCCAAGTCCCCCATGAGGGCAGTTGGTTCCACACTCCATGGTTCACAGCTCCGTTGATCTATGTATTGATTATTTTTTGCCTTTTAAATTTATGTTCTAGGAAAATGCTTTAAAAGCTGTTAGACACTTCCAGCTGAAAGAACATTTTTCAGAGGATAAAAAAAAAAAATCTAAGAGGCCGAGTAATTGCGTAAAACTCCCAAAGAGGAACCAGTTTAGACATCTTTCTTTATTCTCTTAAATTCGACCATGATTTTATCATTTGTAGTCAGCTTGACTCCTTTGTGATTCAGCGATGACGGGATTTATCCTACAGTTCTTTTAGTAAAATTCTTGTTATTTCAAATAGACCGGATTGCTGAGCTAAGATCTTTTCTATTTTCTGTTCTATGAAACTGTCAAAGAAGCCAGGTTGTTGTTTTTTTTTTTTTTTAACTTTACTGTTCAAACATGTGAATTGGACTATTTTTTCTTTACAACCATCATTTTCTTGTCTTCCTCTTTTAAACAAGCTGATCTGTTTTCCAGGAGTTTCCAAGTAATTAAACCCAATTAAAACCATTAAATTCTCTCTTTTAATGACAACTTTATTATTAAAAGCTAACCACAAGGAGGAGATTTAACTGGCAAAGCCCTCCATTGTGTGTTAATCCGTCCCTAACCTCTGGCTGACACTTCCAAGTGATAAACCCCACAGAATAGTGAGGCTGGTTTAATGAATAGCTTTAATTAATACTTTTCTTCCTTGTGGCAGAGTAATTATTTGTTCAGCTTGTAAACAGCTACTTGGTCATGATTTTTTAAAGGCCCAGTTGGCCAGCGTGGTGTGATGGCGTAGATTGGTTTTGTGTGTTTGTGTATTTTTTCTTTAAAATAGAGTGGAGAGAGGTCTCCATTCCAGACTAGGTGCAGAAGCGCATTGTCCTTAAGTTTGGGGTGCCAAGGTAATCAACTCAGAAGAAAAACGAGGCAGATGCAGGTGGCAGGCTGCCTGTATTTGCGAACTGTCTCCAAAGTGGGCAAGTCGGCCGTTAGCAGCACAAGTTTGCAAGCCCAGACAGGGTCCCCGCTGAGACGCTCATGGCAGTCTGGTTACTGAGACGAAGAGGCAAGGGCTGGGATGGAAAAGCGCCAAGCTCAGCTCCAACCCTGCAATAATTCCCCGACCTTGCCTTCAGGTAGTACCTGAGACATGGACAGCCAAGTGCAATTGCTGGATGTGGCCAGCAAGCCCCCAACAAGTCATTCTGTAAATAATGGCGACTAACCCGCCAGGAGTGCTTGCTCTGAGCCTACCACCTACGTCAAGTGCTTTCTGTGATATATCAGCTCACAGACTTCCCCTCGTCACTTTAGGAGGTAAATGTTACAGTTACCCATGTCATACAGACGAGGAAACGGGCACAGCAACTTGCCCAAGGTCACGCCCCTTCTAGTAGGAAGGGCAGAGCCTGGGTTTACAGACAGGTGTCTGGCTGCCTCGGTACTTCTGAACTGCTGGGTCACACTGCCCTTTGAGACAGGAAAACAGCATCTTCCACTCAGCAGGCTGGGAGATATCGATTTTTTTTTTAAATTTAGCTCATCACTTAGAAAGCTAGTTTCATAGTAAGGTTGCCCACTCTATAAGTACAAAGTTGACTGACTCACACTAAAGACTAAGCCTTTTTACTACTTAAAAATCATTAGAGCGGTGGTTCTCTACCAGGGGCAGTTTTGCCTCCCAGGTACATGTGGCAGCGTCTGGATACATTTTTGGTGGTCACAATGGGGCAAAGGATGCTACTGGCATCTAGTGGGCAGAGGCCAGGGATGCTGCCAAACACCCTGAAATCGACAGGACGGCCTCCGCAATACAGAATGATCTGGCTCAAAATGTCAACAGTGCTGAGGTTGAAAACCCCCGATTTACAGAATGCTCAAATTTGTCATTCTAGAGACATTATGTAAACACAGAAAAGTAATGTTAATGCACCCACCTATCAGATCCCCTAGAGAACTAGGCCAAACCTTTTCTTTAAAAATATTTAAATAATATTCTCAGTGATTTTGACCATTAACCAGGCCACCAGAGTTTTTCAGAAACGCATCTAAGGAGCTAAGAGTTCTCACCCAAACATTAGCTATTGATGAACTTGCTCGTGTGTGGCTGTTGGAAGACCATTTCCCAAACATCCACCTTGAGAAAAGCCTCATGAGGAGCATGAAGCAGGGTTAACTAATCCGTCACCCAAGAAGCTTTATGCTGGGGGAAGTGTTCAGAAATCTCTGGATGCCTCTTTGGAGCCACCAAGATTTTTCCTCCCCTGGGAGCACTCAGAGATGCGTTTGGAGCAGGAAAGACAAGCAGACCGTCTGAGAGGGGCTGGGACTTAACATAGGACATCAGAGTTCAAGCATCTTGGAGTAAAGGCTGCAGGCTTCCCCACCCTCATCTTGAAAGACTGCCCACGGCATTCCCCTTGAGACATCCCTGATGAGGATGAAACAAATGGCACCCAGAAATAGCCAACCTTAGCTCGCTGTGAGAAAAAGACAGTATTCACACAGAGTTGTTTTGGTCAGTTGGTTGGTTGGTTTCTTTCTGAAAGTTCCTTTGGAAACATTGCATTTGATACCCATTAATTGTATCTACCAAAATGGGTCTTCCCACAACATGCCTCTTTCTGACTCCTACAGTGAGGTCCTAAAAAGTTATGGGCCACTAATAAGTAGGGGGAAAGGCCATGGCCAAGGAAGGGATTCAGAGCCTCCCAGGGCCAGCTAAAGTGATCTGATTTCCAATCTCGACCAAGGTTTCTGGATCCCGGAGAGCCAGTCCTGGCCTTGGGGGCGGGAGGAAGGCAGTGAGAAGTGAGGGATTTACTGGGGAACTTTGCTTTTCCATGTCAAGTCCAGGAAATGAAAGGCACAAGTGCTCGGAGGCAGTGAGGGGAGATCCTTTCCCGCCCCTGGGCGCTCCCATATCCCCTCTGAAGTCCAGCAGTTATTAGAAAGGAAAGCCAACCGAGCCCTGAGAATCAAGGCTGATTTGCACACGGCAGCTGCTTGTCATTTCTTCCTGCTCTGGAAGTGTGATTTCATTAAATGGATCATTTATTTCATTAAAAGTAGACATCGACAGTTTTAAATCATTTACTAAAAATAATTCTGATTGTAACCTGCCTTGAGCTGCCTAATAAAGCAATTTATTTGATGTTATTAGTTCCTCGAAGACGTAGTCAGTGAGTAAAATGATTAAGATTTTGGTTTCTTTGGCCGGTTAGTTGTCCTGGGTTTGAATCCCAGATCTGCCACTTATTAGCAGTGTGAGCTTGGACAGGTCACTTCATGTCTTTGAGTCTTGATTTATCTGTGAAATAGGGAAAAGATATTTTGAGGAGGAAATGCAGTAATATACATAAAGCTCACACACATTCATATATTTATTTTAAAAATACTTAACTGAGCATCTGCTGTGTCCTGGGCTATGTTCCAGTTACAGGGGACATAGCAATAGCTCTCACAGAGCTTCCCTTCTGTTTGAGAGAGAAACACCAAAAATCTTAAGCAAATAAGATCATTTCAGATAATGATAAGTGCTGTCAAAAACTGTGACAAGGTAATGAGATGTGGCATCTGGGTTACTTTATATGGAATGGTCAGATAAGGCCTTTCTGATACGGAAAGTGGGAACTGAATGTCGCCAAGGAGCCAGCCTTGAAAGCACCTGGGGAAAAAGAAGTCCAGGCGGAGGGAACAGCAAGCGCAAAGGCCCCGAGGCAGGAGCAAGTTCGACATGTCGAAGGAGCAGAGATCTGGGCTGGAGTGGAAAAGTGAGTGATGGCCACTGAAGGATGCTGGGTTAACCAGAGGCCACGGGAAGCTAGTGGGTTTAAATTAGGGACATCTCTGATTTTTGTTTTCAAAAGAGCACTCTGGCTGCCATGTGGACAACAGACTTGGGGGAGAGGAGAAGCCAACACTCCTTACACACAGCCCTGCATACAGATGTGCTTGTTCTCTTCCTCCCTCTCTAAACGACACAATAAAGGGAAAAGGCAGAGCACAGGGACCAGCACACAGCAAGCACTCAAAAGCCAGGAGAGCTCTGATAATATTATTAGTTTGAGAAAATCTCTCTTAACCCCTTGCTGTTGAACAAGTCAGGGAATTGAGGTATCAGGACAAAGTGAAGTGTCAGGGTGGGCAGCGTGCATTTTAACTGCAGTCACATGCTCTAAGCCCCGCCCCTACCCCCAGCCAGCCAGAGAATAAATAGCCACAAAACAGACCAGATGGAGACTGTTGACGTAACACTATCCAAACCCGTAGAGGATTTCTATAAAAATTTATTTGAGCCAGAGAGTACACCTAGAAGCAAGATCTCAACAAACTGAGAAAAATGCTTCAGAGAATGGCAGTTTGCACTTTATGCATTGCAATTAAGGAGGGAACATAAGGAAGATTACATGAAGGTGGGAGAAAGCAAGGCAGGGATTGGATTTAAGGAGGGTTAATAAGATGTGCCTTCTCGGGGTCTGGAAGGGGGCATCTCAAAGGCGCGTTGACCTGGATGCACGGAAACAACGGTCGGGGTTGGCTTAAGGCACAGAGAAACCTTGTACTAAAGAAGTTATGAGCCTGAGGCATGACGACCCCCCGTGACCTGCCCAGTTAGGGATTTACAATCAGATCACTCTGTGAGGGTGCTTTCTGTAGAACCCCTTTTTCATCCACAAGACAGTGGGGTGGCAGTTGGAATCGGGGTCTCAGTCACTGCTTCAGCTGCCAGGTTTTCCTAAAGCCGATTTCGACTTTGTCATACATCCAGAGCCGCCTGTAAAAATATGTATCGTAAGATGCCCTTTTTAGCCCCCTGAAATGAAAATCTAAATAATATAGCCTACCCACTCACTACTCTAAAAAACAGATATGATATCCTAACTGTAATATAAAGGAAATAAATAAAAGGACATTTTTTTAAATATGTATTTTGATATGTGAATTCTCACGATAGGAGACATAATAAAGGAATCTAACACTTGTACCTACTTCTCATTTAAAAGGCTGCATTTCAGAAAAATATGAAAATCCGGAGCCATTTTTTTTAGAAATAAAGGAAAATGAAAGAGCAGAGGCAGGAGTGGACCGAGAAATACAAACAAGTATATTTAGTATGTAACAAACTATGCAAAAATACTTTGCATTGATTTATATAATGAGCTATATTCTGGACTCAGATAACCATAAAGAGGTTTTGCATAATTTGAGCATCCAGCAGGACACGTGAAAGTAACAAGGGATGTGAGCGTCCCTGACACCCTCACTACCAAGCAATTAGCTCAGCTCTGACTTTGTCTTCCTGGACACAGCCGCAGATCTCGCAGGTGAAGGGCCCAGTCCCACAAAACTGCGCCCACTTCAAATGCCACTCGTAAGCCCACATTGTCACCTGTACTTCTGACCGACTGGCTATCAACTGGAGATTTCCACCATCCCCTCCTTGTGTTCGATTAGAACAGCTGGGATTTGCTAGAACAGCTCACGTAACTCAGAAGAACATTTATTTATCTGTACCAGTTTATTATAAAGGTTGTTATGAAGGATACAGATAAACAGCCAGATTTGGAAGTACACAGAGCAGGGTCCAGAAGGGCCCAGAGTGCAGCTCCGTCCCTGTGAAACGGGTGCACCACTCCCCTGGCTCGTGGATGTGTTCCACCCCCGAAGCTCTTTGAACCCGTCCTCTTGGCTTTTTATGGAGGCTTCATTACATAGGCATGATCGATTAAATCATTGGCCATTGGCAATTGGAGTCATCTCCAGCTCCTCCTCTCCCCAGAGGTCAAGGGGTGGGGATAAGAGTTTCAGCCCCCATCCTTAGGGGCTTTCCAAAGTCACCTGATTAACACTAACTCCTCTCTGGTTGAAAGGGGCTTGTTTTGAGTAACAAAAGATGCTTTTTATCTTTATCTGTTCTTATCACTTAGGAAATTGTAAGGATTTTAGGAGCTCTGTCCCAGAAGACCGAAATATTTATTTCTTATAAGTCACCACATCACACCTCCCAAATGCCACTACCCCTCAATGATTACGACAACCAATATGCCCCCCAAAAATTCCAAACTACTCTCTAGGTAGAGGTGCCACCTCTGCTGAGAACTACTACCTACTACTACATAGTACCTGAGATGATGGGCCCCAAAGAGCAGCATTTTGTGATGTGGTTGCATGCCGTGGTAGGTAGGCCCATATCCCACCCCACCCCCCAGAAGGCTACCTGCTAATCCCCAGAACCTGTGAATGTTACCGCCTATGGCAGAAGAGACTCTGAGATGTGACAAGTGATCCCAGTGTAATCACAGGTGTCCTCTAAGAGGGAGTCAGGCAGTCAGACTGAGTAGTGGGAGATGTGAGGACAGAAGGCAGAGGTCGGAGAGGAGAGACCACATGCCAAGGGATGCATGCGCCTCTGTAGAAACTGAAAAGGGCAAGGAAACTGATTCTCTGAGGCCTCCAAAAGGAACGCTGACCCCTCAATTTAGACTTCTGAGCTCTAGAACTGTGAGAGAATAAACTGGTGTCGTTTTAAGCCCCTAAGTTTGCAGTAATTTGTTCCAGCAGCCATAAGAAACTAATGCACATGCTTATCTTCATGGTTACCTTCCAGTTGTGGTAAGTGGACAGGTTTGCCATTTCTGGTCATGATAACATGTTTCTTTATAAAATACATTTATGTTAAGGGGGAAAAGGGGTACCTGAATTAAAGGAAAATATTAAGTTCACACGGCTGCTCTGCAGTGTGGCAAAACTCACAAAGGTGTTATTAAAATGGCCATGGTTTGGAAAATACCAGGTTAAACTATGCATGGGAATTGCTAAGTGGGGAAAATTTTCTGATGGAAAATTCTGGACCCTGCCGCCTTTTTGCTAATAATACCTACCCACCAGGAACAAGTCCTATCACATGCATCATCCTGCGGGAGCCCTAGAAAGGACTCGCTGACGTTTAGGTGAGGAAACTGAGGCTCGGGGAGGGTGACGCTCTCAACCACTTTGCTTCATGGAGCTTCTTGCCTGTGGCCACGTTCACGCACACCTCATGAATGGTGGAGGCAGTTTGTGAGAGGTCATTTGGGGGAAGCCATTTGCTCCATTAGGTAACGTTTATAGGCAGGATAGAGTTTTGCTCTAAGACCAAGTAATAAATCGGACCCTTCCACGCACTTAGCTTACATCACCTTGAGTTAGGACATCAGAGGTGCTATCAGAAGTAAAGACATTCAGTCTTTCTGAAGTGCTGCCTGGTTGTTGCTAGGATGTGTAGACACACGAGCTTGCCCACTGGACATTGCCAATGTCGGAAACAGTTGTTTTTGCATGAACCTGGGGAGGTGGCGAGCAGAGTCAAGGATCTTTCAAATATAAGCAACAGAAACTCAACATGCATTAATCTAAGCCCAAAGGGAAAATGTATTTGCTCATGTGACCAAAATGTCCAGAAGTAGACTTTAGGATCCAATCTTCAAATAATTTCACATGAACATGTGTGCATTGTCAGGGAGGCTCTGCCTGCGTTTGTGACAGAGATGGCTGCCAGCATCCTCAAGCTTAGATCCTACCCGCTCGGCCACCCCAAGGGTAAAAAGGCCCCTCTTTCCCAACAGCTATAGCTAAAGTCCTAGAGCTAATTTTCATTGGCTTCCATTGGCCACATGATCATCCCTGAACTAGTCACTGTGATTCTGGCCAACCCTGTGCTGTAAGACATCCCGGAAAGCCAATAATGGGTATTCTCTTTACAAAAAATTATTAACTGCTAATTTATAGACATGAAAATTCATTCCCAGGGAGATTACGTATCTCCAAGATATCATGCTGCCTCTTTTTCCAAGTGTCTAATAAGGACACTGTGGTGGGGGCTCCCAAAACCACCCCCAGGCCCGACGAAGTAGCCAGAAGGACCCACAGGACTCAGAAAAGCTGTTATACTCATGGTTAGTTTATTCCAGTGAAGGGATACAGATTAAGGTCAGTGAAGGGAAAAGGCACATGGCACGAGGTCTGGAAGAAACCATGCGCAACCTTTCAGGTGTCTTCTCCCAGTGGAGCACCCAATTCTTCCAGCACTGACGTGTGACAACACGTGAGAAGAATTGCCGACCAGGGACGCTCACCTGAGCTTTTATGTCCAGGGTCTTATTGGGGTCACTGGCATAGGCATGCAGTATCTTCAGGACTGACCTCAGCTACTCAGATGCCAGCCCCCCCAGATTTATGGGTGTTCCCTATAAACCACATTGTTAGCATAAACTATCTCATCAGCTGGGACTGGTGGCCCGGGGTCTCAGAGTTCATCTACCAGGAGCCAGCTAAGGGCCAGTCTTGAAGACAGACCTTTCTTAGGAATGCGAAGGGTTTGGGCAACCCAAGCCTGCTGAGTTAACCCTTTCCTTCAGACATCCTTTAGATCCTCACAGCAGGGACCCCAAAAAATTAACTAAATGGCTCAGCTCAAGTGGAGACCACCAGATACGGTAGAGGCCTGGTGTGTGTGGATAGGCCAGAGGGGACCTCTTCTTTCTAGTCATGCGGTTGTGCGGTTGAAGGCAGATACTCCCTCAAAGCAGCCATAACAGTGTCATGGCATAACCAGAGGATTATGAAATCCAGAGTCAGGTCAGACCTGAGTCCAGTCTTGACACTGCGTTTTACAAGCTGAGTGACCGTGAATAAGTCACACAGTAGTAACAGTGATAGTCATAGCAATATGAATAGTAGCTGTTATTAAACTAACATTTCTTCAGCATTTGCTATGTTCCAGGCATCATTCTAAGCTCTTAACAGTCAGTAACTCACACTTTACATTATGATTCCCCGTCTCTCACGCACACACACGTGCACACACACGCACTCCAACTGAAACAGAAGTTTAGCTTTACTACATATGACATACTCTTGAAATTTTGTCATCTCTTCTAGGAATTGAACAACTTTTTTTATAAAGAGATAATAAATATTTTGGGCTTTAAGCTAGGCTCCGTATTATTAACTCCGCCATCATAGCACAAAAGCAACTTAAACTTTACAGGAACAAATGGGCGTGGCTGTTTTCCAGCAAAACTTTATTTATAAATACGCCATGGGCCACAGTTTACTGACCTCTGTATTCTCTTGTATTTCTTCCATTCTATTTTCTTTTTGAATCTGGTCATTAAAGTAAACTTTGACTAAAAGGATTATTACCTGAACTTTGAAAAACTCATTTAATTTTTATAATGTGCCCTGTGAGGTAAGTAACCCCATTTCACAGATGAGAAATTAAGGCTCACAGAGGTTAACTAACTTGTACAGGTCATCTAGCTGGTGAGAGGCAGAACTGGCCTGGAGTATAAGCAGTCTGGCTCAGAGCTCACCTTTTGCACCCCTACTCCAAAGCACTCAATAGAGAGTGATTATTGTTATTATGAATTCAACCAGCTATGAAAGAACCCAGAAGACCACAGTCATAGAAGCCAATTTCAAGATGAATTTGGGGTGTGCCTTCCTTTTGTCCAGAGGATTGTGATGCTAAGTAGTGTGTAGATTTCGCTTCTTTGAATCAAACGCCCTTTGGAACCACCTGTTATAAAAGCACTACATGCTTAAAACAGAAAACTTGGAAAACTCCTAAAGAGAAATTCTTTAATGGACAAATGGAGTTGTGGTTTATTAAAACAACTTTTTTGGGGGGAAAAATCTTGGACTCCTTTTGAAATAAAATGGTTGCCTTCTAATCTACCGGGACTGGAAAGTAACCCTCTAGGAATACAGCTTAAATTGGGGAGCTTGTAAGGTTGGGGGTGGTAGGGACACTTGATAGAAAACAACTGTCATCTTAATTAACCCTGACAAACTTTGGCGTTTAGATTTTGAAACCTCCAGGAATCCGCATGTTGTCCATGTTTGTTTGACATCAGATTAATCTTGTTTTTAGAAAGACTTTCTTTTTCACTGTCTTACTTTCTTCCCTTCCATCTAAGAAATACAGCCGTACATCATAAGATAACTTATGGATCCACAAGGCAGACCTTAGGTCCATATGGTGAAAGTCTCCACCATCCTCCTCTAATTAAGAGAACTTCACCAAGAATGCGTAATAATTAGGTTACTGAGCAGCATCCAGGTCCACAGCATCTGCCCGGGGGGCAGGCAGGGAGTGTCCAATGCTCGGAGCCTCTGAATGAATGTGTGCGTAGTCCACCTCACCATCATCAAAACCGAACCCGGAGAAATCTGCAGAACATTAGAGCATGTTGAAAAATCTACAGTGCCTTAGCCTGATTTATGCCTTCACTGAGAGAGAACCACCCACAAACTCTAACGACGACATTCCATGCACCCCAACCCCAGCAGCCCCCCGGCACAGTCTTTCAGTGGACAAGTTACAAGTTGAAGCCTGTTTTGGAAAAACTCCCCTTTCTCGATTCTCCACTCTGGTTTAAGTTGATCATTTCTTAAAAGCAGATCTGTTTCTGCTTGTTTAGGAAATTAACCACCGATTTTTTTTTTTCTCTTTACTCCAAAGAGTAAAAAGTACCATCTGATTGTGGATGTTCCTGCCGGGTTTACAGAAACAGGTTCCTTGTTAAGGATGAGAGAAAGTGGATTAGGGGATTTTGCCAATGACTAGCTCGCAGAATGTCTGCTTCATAGCAGTCTGAGTGTTCACAGACACACTATCTCATTTAATCCTCACTGCAGCGTTAGGCAGCAGGGGGATCAGAGTGGACTTGCATGGGTCAGTGGCCTTTCATTAGCTGAGGAGCATGGCATGAGGGATTCCTTATTTTAGGTTTTATTTGACTGGGCGATAGGCTGAGTCAGACAGAAGGTCCTCCCCCTCCAAGTTGCATAGAATAACTGAAGCGCACAGACCAGGGTGATGTGTTTATGGAGCGTATTAGGGAAACATTCAGCAGGCAGCTAACGATGAAACTGGTGGCTTTTGTCTTGCCCTTACTCCAGATGCATTTCACATTCATTAATGCCAAGTCTCCACCAATTATTTTTCTCAGTTTCTCAGTCTTTGCAACCCTGGAAAAACATTTTTTACTTGTGGATCAAGTGGTCTGGCCCAGGGCAGCACTCCGTGTTACTTCGCTCCTGGGACCGCTGTGTTTTCTCGGGCTCCTCTAGACTGTTCCGTCTCGGTAAAGCTAGTATTTATCAAGTTCTGTGAAAAGAGGTCTCATCTACGCAGTGCGAAACAACATAATAAGCAACATGCAAGCAGATTTTAGGAAAACCAGAATTGATGAGAATGCTCAGGGAGTAGATGGGGATTCTAGGGATCCTCGGAAGCATTTGCATGCCTTCAAAATGTTGTTTTAATTTTTAATTATACAATAAATATTTGAATCCCTTCCCTTTTAAAAGTGTTTAGAATATTCTAGGTAATGCTAACACTCACTTTGATCATCACCTCTAATTTCTGTTCCCTGGTGCTCTGCCTGCCAGAAGTAATTACTGTTCTGACTCTGGGTATGTTCTTTCAGATATTTATAAATATATAAGTGCCTATGGAAAATATGAACGTTTTATGTGTTTCTAATAAAAGGAAATAACATGCAGTCTATAACTTTCAGAAGATTGTTGCTTTCGCTCAATATTTTTTTTGGTTGTGTCCACATTGATACATGGAAATCGGGTTCACTTTTTTTCAATTGAATTTAGTTTTCCATTGTTGAATATACTATTCTCTAATCTCCTTTGGCTGAACAGCTAAATCAGTTACAGTGTTTTACTATTTATAAAGATCCTGTAATGAACATCTTTTTACATGTCCCTTGCTCACACATATGGATTTTTTCTAAGATAGGTAATGAGAAGTGGAATCGCTGAGAATATTTCCTTTTACTTTTAATTTAGTTTTTTTTAATCTAAGAAATATATGCATATAGTTTAAAACTTATCTAGTCCTCCGAAGGGAAGTATAATGAAAAACAGCAGTCCCCAACGACCCCACCACCATCCTTCCTTTCTGCCCAGAAATGACAACTGTCAATTCCTGCTGATTTGGGTACTTACCTCCAAATTTCTTGATTTTTTTTTTTCTGTTTTGGGCATGATCTCTGGCTTCCTAAACTAGAAGTCAAGAATTCCGCTTTTCTTATCCTTGCCCCATCACACGCATGCACGCTTTCTCTGTACATCCTCCTAAGATCCATAAATCATCATTTCAGCTTTATCAATAGAGAGTACTCGCCTTCTTCTAAATTTACAAATACTTTTCACAGATAAGCCATTTTGTACACAATAATTACTTTTCCTGTTTTACGTGCCATCCTGGGAGTTGATATTTTTCTAAGTAAATCCTTTCAGTGGATGAGTCTGGATGGCAGCTGCTTCTTGCTTCTGGTCCAGTAGATTGAGGGCTGGTGATCGATGACGAGGGTACAGACAGCCTCGCCAAGAAGGAGTATGCAGTTAGGCAGAGGTGAAATGGTTTAGGTATGAGTAAAGCATGGAAACTCCCAGAACCTCTTCCCAGGTCACACAATGATTCCCACCTTGGCCCGGAAATGTTTGTTTTCCTCATTGTCTCTTCATTGTTCATTGAGTGCTCTACCCTGCGACTTCCGGCCAGAACCCGGCGTGCTAAGCACTTAGAGCCCCGATGAGGCGGTTCACCTAACGGCCAGTGTTCCTGGGCTTGACTCTTCATGGTTGTGTGTGAGAAGCTGAGATCACCGGCTACATTTTTTCCCTTTTTTTCAAGGATCAGGAAGGGTTGATGTCGTTAATTATTTACGTTTATAATAGAAGTAATACAGCCTTTCGGTAAAAAAAAGAAAAATTCAAACAGGAAGGAAGTGTATAGAATGACAGTTCAAGGCCCCCTTTGCTTCTGTCTCAGCCCCAGCCACTCCCAGGCCTCCTCAGAAGCAGCGCTGCTCTGGAACCAGATTTCCTGGGTACAAATCCCAGCGCTCACTGGCTATGTGGCCTCGAGCGAGTTACCTATGACCTTCATGAGCCTCGGTTTTCTCATCTGAAAAATGGAAAAATAACAGTGCTCACCTCAAAAGAGCTTTGTGTGAATTAAATATTAATACTTATGAAATGGCACCGAGTAAAACCTCCTAGATATTAACCAGGAATATTACCAAGTGCTGTATATCTTTTTAGACCAGTGATTCTTAACCCTGGCTGCACATTGAAATCTTGTGGGGGAGCTTTAAACGTTTCTGAGTCCTGGACCCCACCGTCAGCAATTCGGATTTTATCGGTCCAGGGTGCCACCTGCGCCTTGGGATTTTTAAATGTTCATCACACCATTACAGTATATAGCCAGGATTAAGACCCCTGTTGCTACATATTTTCTACATGTATCAGTTGGGATAGGTGAGGTTGTGCTGCAGTAACAAACATCCCCTAAATCTCGTAGATTTTTCATTTATGATACATGTCCAGCTCCAACCCACATCATGTTTACTCTGGAACCCAGGCTGACAGGGAAGCTTTTATCTGGAACACTCAGTCTTCTGAAATGGGAAGAGAGAGATGTTGAACCATACACTGACTCAAAGCTTCTGACCAGAAGTGAAATATAACTTCTACTCATATATCTTTGGCCAAAACAAGTCACATGGTCACACCTGAGTCCAACAAGAAGGGTCTATATCAGGGGCCGGCAGCCTGGGAATGGCCAGATAGTAAATATTTTAGATTTTGTGGGACATACAGCCTCTGTCGCAACTACTCACCTCTGCCCTCAAAGCACAAAGCAGCCATAGGCAATATACTGTTCAAAATACAAAAATCATCCTTAGCTCGTGAGCCATATGAAAAGAGGCAGCAGGCCAGATTTGGCCCATAGGCCACAGTTTGTCGATCCCTTGTACGTATCATCCTCCTACAGGGAGAAGCTCTTCAGGAAGGGCCCCCAAATATGGATGAAGAGCAGTGCAGTGTCCTACACCATGTGTATACAAAAGCAAAGGAGAGCAAGAATGGACCCTTTTGTCACACACCTGTGCTCCCTCCGTTATACTACGATGCAGCTTGCTTTTGTTACTTACTACTGTATTTCTTGATAATAGTTTCATATCAGTAGCTCTAGCATGCCTTCACTTTTTTTAATAGCCGCCTCTTTTTCCCTGATATGGATGCACCATACCAGCACCATGTTGTTGGTGAATTTGTTTTTACAATTAATCCTCTATTGTTAAAGATCAGTGACATATAAAATATCACTGAGAGATTGTTGTAAAGAGAATCAGCGTTCCAGTTCTCCCAGTGTGCATACATAGTTTATACTGCTTTCCCCGAAATCTCTCAGGCCCCCTTGAAGACACACATTTCCAAAAGGCTCTCTTTATTACGTCCATCTCTGGTCCTTACAGCACTGAACACAGTTGCAATTCCAGGGGCATTTGGGGAGAGATCAAAATACTGAAGAGGGTAAATAAATGTAGGTGATGAAAAACTAGAAGTGGAACCTCAACGCTGCACATTGTCACCTTGACCCCACGCAGAGACACATTTTAGGCCATGTGCTACCCCGGCCAATGAGGAAAGACCAAAACTGCCTTTCATAGGGAGGGCGATGGGGGCTGAGGTGACAGTGGCTCAGTCACATGCGACCTTCCACTCTTCTAACAGGACACCACGACGTCCGTGCGTATCGGCCTGATGATGGAAGAGATGATCTTCAACCTTGCAGACACACATCTGTTCTTCAATGACCTGGAGGTTTGGAATTGCTTGTTTCATTTCGTATGCGCTGTATTTAACCACCTGCATCTGGTCTGGGGGGAAAGACGCTGCCTTTTCTTTTTCCTTTTGCTAGCAACCCCCGGGAAGGCACAAAACTGTGGCCAGCGACAGCTTATTGAAAACACACTTAGCCAGATTATCTGGGCTTCCCTGGGCAGTTAATGGGCCTTCCTCTCTGCTCTAGTGGTGATGTCCACTGGCGTTTTGCTAATCCAATAAAGGCTGCGTAGTTTCTTCCTCCTGAAATTTGCTCTTTAATAAGTCGATTAAGGCAAATTAGTACAGATCCTCCTGGGTCAGTAATAATTAGCAGTGGGCCAGGAAAGAAGCTTTTAAAAACAATTTACATTCCCCTGAAAGCATGTTTTACAAAGACAGAGCAAGCAGAGGGACTACGCTTATTTAAAGTATCCGCTCCCGTGCCCCTAAGCAAGTACCAAGGGAGATAGGAAATGGGGGAGAGGAGCTTCAGAAATAAATTTAATTTACTTGTTTACACCCGGCCTATGTCAAAAAGATTTGGGAATAATTTCAAGTGGGAAATATATTTAAAACAGAACTATTAAAGCAAAAGCGAAGGAATAGATAGCAATGTAATGAATAAAGGTAAGACATCGTACCAAAAAAGCCCAGCTCAGGCTAACTACTGCAGTTAAGTTCAGAGTTGATCTCTGAGCTTCCTGGTAGCCAAAGCAAAGAGGGAAATACAATGCATTGCTTACCTCTAATGAAAGAGCACGCAGCTTGCTTCTAGGTGAAGGTGTTTCTGTGGCTGATGAGAGTAGTAATGTGGGGATCTTCTGGCTTTGTAAATTATATTTGCAGTATTGGTTTAACAGATTGAAAAATGAAGGCAACCTAGAATAAACTGTACAATTCTAGTTATCCTAGTAGGAATTTTTTTTCCCAAAAATCTGGGAAATCCCTGGGGACTAAACTGTGAAATAAAAATATGAAGGTTATGAATTCCAAACCATCATCAGGAAAGGATATAGGTTTTCCTTTCTGGTCTACAGTCTGAGAGTTTCAGGAGGTGGGGGAGCGGATCTTGCTGAAAGCATTGGTCTTGTGTTCTGACCAGTCTAGGCAAGCCATTCGAGCTTCAGTCCTTCTATGAAAAAAATTGAACTCTGTCCAATATCTGTTTCAAAGAGAGGATCGAGGTAGAAACTTTTTAAGGGAAGAAAGAGCTTTGGAGTAGTGGAGAACGCCACTAGCATCAAGGCCCAAGTGCATCTCTTTAGTAAAAAGCAGTGTGCCGGCTTCCTTTACAGACCACTCCTGGCTTGGGGTGGGGGAGGGAAGTGGAGGAGAGGAAGAGGAAGAGACAGGGAGAAGGGAGAGGGAAGGAGAGAGGGAGAGGGAGAGAATTTATGAGTCAAACAAAACAAAATAAACACGGCAGTTGAATTCGGCAAGTATTTATGGAACCTAATATAGTAAAGACTCAGCCGATGGCAAATAGCAACACCCAACTTGCTTTAGCAAAAAATGGAAATTAATGGCCCCTATACTTGAAAAGTCCAGGGTAGATTTAACTTTTCCCTGTCTCTTTCACAGAATGTTAGTTTCATTCTGTGAAACTAACAGGGACCATATCTGTCTGATTCACCCTAAATCCCCCAGGCCTGGGCAGTAAACAAACCAAACAAATTTTTAAAGAAAGTTTGTGATAGTGGAACGGGATGTGAGAAAAACGAGATGTGATAGTGAGTGATGGGTGAGAGGAATGGGGTGGGGGCAGGGGTGGTCCGCATTCTCGGGGAGGGGGCCTGCGGTGTCAGACAGGGCCCCCCGGGGTGGCGACACTTGAGCCAAGGCCTGCACAGTGGCAGGAGCCGGCCAGGAGGAGATTTAGGGAGGCAGGATCAGTAAGTGCAAAGGCCCTAAGGTGAGAACACACGTGAAGTAACCCAGGGTCAGAGAGGAGGCTGACTGACAGCCGTGAGTGAGCGAAGCACAGGCCGGCTGGGTCAGATGAGCCTGTAGAGAGACGCACGGGCCAGACCTGCTCAGAGACCTCAGGGTTTAACGTAAGCGCTGTGGACAGCCATGGGGCCAGACGACATGAAACAGGAAGTGCCACATGACCTGGCTTAGGTTTTTACGAAACCACTCTGGCTGCCAGAGTGGGATAGAGGTAAAGCCCGGAGGACTTGCTGGTCCATGGGGGCGGGGAGGAGAAAGAGGAGTCGAGGGGGTCTCCCCGGCGTGGTCTGACCAGGGCAGTGGGACCATTCTCTGAGATGGACGAAATGGGGGAGTTGAAGGATGTAGTGGGGCAAACCCATCCTTCTGTCGTGGGCACCTAGGGTTTGAGGTGTCTGGGACACTCCAGTAGAAGATACTTTGACAGACAGATTGACAGACAGATATATGCGTCTGAAGCTCCTGAAGGAAAAACGGCAAACACACAGCATGCGCTTTGTCAGTCTTGGTTGAACGTGAAGCTCAGAGTTAGGTACTTTGCAGGACGGGTGTGTGTTTCAGGTGATGCCTCAGAGTCTTGCCCCCTCTGCTGTTCCTTGCTCACCCTGAAGTCGAAGTTGCATCCCTGGAGAAGGATCTGAGTTACCAGCTGGAGCTGCTCAGGGAAGCCAGTTTGTTTTTTTCTCTAAATTTTTTTTCAAAAATGTCCCCAGTGCCAGAAGCCCCCAGGGCACCTCAACTGGATGGAAGCCATGTTACACTATGGAGCAGTTAAGACTCACATAAGTGAAAACATACTGCTGGCTGGTGCAAGGAGCCCCTGTCAAAATCTAAAGGGCAGCCTTCTGTGGCTACCAGCGAGGCCATCTGGGGGGCTGGCTCTTGCATGGATGGTCAGTCAGGCTTAGGGACCAAAGTCAGATCCCTTTCTGCTCCGAGCCTGTCATCCTTCAGTCGATAGGGGGTCAGCTTCTGCTGCATGCAGCAGCCATTGTGGAGAATGCACGTCTGCCAGATCCTACTGTAAGTGCTGTGGGTTTGATGGCAAACAAAACACAGCAAGATCTCTGCCTTCAAGGCATCAAACTTACAGTCGAGGAAACAAACCATAAACAGCTGAAAATATAATGTCAGATGAAGTGCCACAAGGGGGACGAGCAGAGGCAGGGAGGAGACAGTCACAGGGCTGCTGTTTTGCTCGGTGTAACCAGGTAAGGCTTCTCTGACATCTGAGTAGAGATGTGAAGGAGGCGAGGGAGTGGGCCATGTGGGTATCTGGGCGAAGAGTATGCCAGGCTGACAGGACAGCAGTGCAAAGGCCCTGAGGTGGGTTCCACGAACAGGACGAGTGGAGCAGGAGCAGGAAGGATTGTGGTGGACAGTGGGGGTTGGGGCGGGTCATATGGGCCCTTTGCGCCATTGTTAACTTTGGATAATAATATGAGAGTGACAAGAAGCCATGGGAGGGTTTTGAGCAGGGCAATGATGTGATCTCATTTACGGTTCAGAGGCTCCCTCTGGCTGCCGGGTGGACAACAGCCCGGAGTGGGCAAGGGCGGAAGCTGGAATCTGAGTCAGATCACACTCCCAGGTGAAAGCACTCGTGGAGAGGAGTCGGTGAGGTGTAAGGACTAGTCGAAGAAGGTTCACACCATTTGGGATGTGTGTGCTGAGTTTAGGGCAAGCTCCTTCCGATCAGTTGGATCTGCCTTTGAGTCCTGGCGCTGCCACCTTCAGGCCGTGCGATTTGGGCGAATCGCTTCATCTCCTTGAGTCTCGGTTTCCTCATCTGTTCAGCGGGTAGCCGAAAAGCCCCTGCCTTCCAGGCTTTGCTGATGATGGGGGACGGATGAGAGCGTACAGGGCGTGCACTCTGTACTTGCGCAGTAAATGGGTCTCTCCACCAGAGGGCCACCAGTGCCACTGGGGCTTTGCAGAGTGGGGGTGGGGGTATCTGGTAGGGGGGCATATTGTTTAAATCATTAGATATGTATTTTACTCTGCATTAGAAAAATATCACTAGCTTGCCCACTCCTGATTTCACAATAATTCAATAATAGTACTGCAATTCAGAGATATGGCAAAGACTGTGATGGTGGTGAGCAGCCCGGCCCTGAATCACAGCCGATGGCTGGAGTTGGAGCACAGATATCGACGACCATATCTCCTGCTCCCAGCCAACTCGCCTATTCTGCAGTAAAATCCAGAGCCGAGAAACCGTCATTGAAATATCAGCTGGGCGGTAGGGCACAGATGCAGGCTTGATTGACACTCGCGCACCTGCTGCCCAAGAGCTGTGGGAACCACCCTCAGTGGCATTACAAGTGGACACAGTGCTAGAAGGAAAAGGATCTAAAGTGGAAAAAGCAGGGGCAGCTGACTCTCACATGGCAGGGTGTTAACCACCATTATATCATGCCCCTGATTGGTTGTCATATCCATGATATTTGGTGACCCTAAAAAGCATGGCAGCATCCCCCATTCTCTTAGCTGAAATGGCAGCATGTTAACAAGATCTGTCTTGGGTACGTCTTGCCTCCAGCATCCACCCCCTTCTTGGTATGTTTTAAAGGAACACAGAATTTGCAGGCAAGATGAAGCGGCCCCCCTCGAAGGGCCCTCCTCACTCTCCATTGCCTTAATGGGCAGGCTGCCAATGTGTCAGGTCGGGAGGTGCGGATGGGGGAGGTGCTGTCCCCGGGGAAGATATCCAGGGTCTGGTATGGCGAGGACAGGAGTGAGAGGGGGGCAGACTGGCCCCAGCAGGCAGGTGGCACGGACAGTAAGGCCAGGGGGCAAGATCAGTGACTCCAGCAAGGAGAAGGCGGACACATGCTGCCCTTGACCACATGGTCTGACACTGCCACTACACGCACGCCCAAGGGGATCACCCAGAGGCTGCATTTATAACTTCTGCTCACATCCCATTGGGCAGAGCTTAGTCACATGGCCCCACCTTCCTACAAAGGAGGCTGGGGAATGTAGTCTTATTCTGGGCAGTGATGTGCAAGTGAAAACTCTGACATTAGAGAGGGCGGAAAGGGACTCAGCCCAACACCCTCCGGTCTGTTCTCACGACAATGGCCACAGCGGACTTGGTGAAGGGAAAATCTGAACGTGTCACTCCCTGCTTAAAGCTCTTCAATGGCCCGTCTTAAAAAAGAAAAAAGAAAAATATATGACCAAGCAAATAAATAAATAAAAATAAAAGGCTCGTGGATTGGCCCCCACCGACTTCTCCAAACTCTTTTCCTACCATTCACTCCCTCATTTCCTACCCCAGGACCACTAGGCGTTTAGGCTTCTTTTAATCCCTTGAACATCCCATACTCCCCCGCTTCCTCGATTCGGGGCCTGCTGAGCCCTGTTCCCAGAACAGTGGCCTCCGCAGCCTGGCCTGCGCTAACCAGTTGCCACCTCGCTCTGTTCCGTGTGCTTATCTAGACCAGCGCCTCTCAGCAAGGGCAGTGCCATCCCCACGGGGAGAGGGTGCAGTTGGACATGGGAGGAAGAACCGATGGCTTTGGGCAGGCAGAGGCGCCAAATAACCCCATACTTTGGACAGCCTTGTGCGATGGGGAATTGTCCCACCCTAATGCCAGTGAGAAACACCACACTGAGCCCTTGAGAGCTGTCAATCAGCTGCACAGTATTCATGGGTCACTCAGGGTACAGCATGACCCAGGCTTCATGTGGCTGGCTTTGATTTAAAATATTGCAAAAAGGGGGTTTTTTGTTTGTTTGTTTAACTTATGTTTTTTTCCTCACTACATATTGTTTTAGGAAGAAAATGACTGGCACATTACATCAGCAGTTTCATGGCTGATATTGCTTAGAATGAAGCTAAGGTTTTAAACATGTGAAAAGGAAAATCTATTTAAAGATAAGTGAAAAGTAAATGACAGGGGGGAGCTCCTACCTGGTGAAATCCATGAAGGACTATGACACAGGCACCTCTGCCCCAGTGGCTGCGCCTCCGCTGATGGGCCTCGCCTTATCGAAAGAGTTAGGGTGCTGTTCGGGGTCATTCGGGGTCAGAAGAACCCAAGTTCAAGCCCCGGCCCTGCCCCTTCTTGGCTCTAAGACCTTGAACAAGGTACTTACTTTAGCTGAGCCTCCACGTCCTCCTCTGTGAAATGGGGGGATTGGCAAGCCACATGGCCGCTGTGGGAACTGGGCGAAAGGAGGTATTTAAAATGTCTGGTCTGAGCCTTGATAATCATTCTGCCTTTCCCTCAGCCCTCACCCCTGCTTCGCAGCAGGCAGGGAATGCTAGCATTTTTCAAACAGCAAACCATGGCCCAGTTAAAGAGTCAAGATCAAGCACAATGTCTTCAACGATCAAAGAATAAGAAATAAAAAAGAACATGCTAGGGTACATCACAAGCAGTAGTGGTGCATAGTGTTTTAGTAATAGAAATTATGTTCCAGTGATTGAAATCTCTGTGTGATCGAAAATGTATTTCTTACCGAAGGTCACAGTCAGAATCATTCGAAAGCCGATGCCTGAGCGCAGTGCGGTCCGTTAGTTTCCTGCGACCACGAATGTGTCCCCCTCTGCACTCTCCAGTGCAGCAGCCACGAGCACCACGCGGCTGCTGAGCACTTGAAACACGGCTACTGCGGTCGAGGCACTCAATTTCCAATTTAATTTTAACTAATTTTCATGTAAATAGCCACACGTAGCTGGTGGCTGTCGTATTGGACAGAACAGAACATTCGCATCTTATAGAAAGTTCTATCAGATGGTACAACTCGAGCGTCCTAAATCTGTAAGGCGTGAACTACATTTTCAGTTAACAGTCACAGCTGCGGCACGCTGAGTGCTTACTAGGTGTTGGGCACCGCTCTGTGCCATTTACGTGTATACACGTGTTTAAGCCTCACTATTATCCCTAGTGTATTAATGTGTGTGGGCCACCATAACAAAATGCCACCGACTAGACGGCTTAAACAACAGAAATTAGTGTTCTTACAATTCTGGAGGCTGAAAGTCCCAGACTGAGGTGCCGGCAAATTTCGTTTCTGATGAGGACTGTTCCCCTGGCTTGTAGAAGGCCACCTTCTCACTGTGTCTCCACGTGGCCTTTCCTCAGTGCACGTGCAAAGAGAGGAGATGGTGGGGGAAGAGAGCACCTGCCAGGTCTTTTTGTTTGTAAGGACACTAATCCAGTTAGATGGGGCCCCGCCCTTATGACCTCATTTAACCTTAATTACTTCCTTAGAGGCCCTGCCTCCAATACAGACACACTAGGGATTAGGGCTTTAATGTATGAATTTGGAGGGGGACACGGACATTCAGTCCATAGCATCCATTTTACAAGTGAAGAAACCGAGGCACAGAGAGGTTAAGTGAACAGCCCAAAGTCACACAGTGGCAGAGGCAATATCCAGATCCAAGCCGCCTTGCCCCACGGTCCCTGCACTTGCCAGCTCGCCAGGCTGCCTCTCCCAGGATTGCCATTGAGCTTGAGAAAGAATATTCCCAGCAGGAAATCTAGACTTGTACAGTACTGCAGACGCACGGACGGTGGGGTCAGAGGAAAAGAGGGAGGGAGAGAGGTTCGGAGGAGCTGGGAAGCCTGGAGGAGCACAAGCAAAATCTTACAGCAGGAGAGGTAGAAATTCCCAGTGTAAACGTGGAAGACAGATGAAAGATGAAAAACGACGTGCGTTAGCACACCACCTTCACGTGGTCTGTGCAAAACGGAAGTCACACAATTAACAACCGACCCGGGACAGCACCCTCGCTCCCCATCCTGAAGGTGAACAAAGCGGTGTACCGATGGCCTGAAGGCATTTCTGGAAAGTAGGATGTGCGTGTGTCTGGAGCTGAGTGGAAGGCACAGGGAGGAATAATACATGCATCACGCAGTCGCACACGGACGGCGTGCATGCGTCCGTGTCTGCGGACGGCATCACACACGCATTTTCTCACTGAAATCTCTGCAAGGCCCTGCAAGGAAGATTTTTTTTTTTTTGGTCTCTATTTTATAGATGAGGAAACTGAGGCCCAGAGAGGTGACTTTCCCAGGGTCCCATAGCTAGTGCGGAGATTTGATCCCAGGTCAAGCTGACTGAGGCATTTATCCTTTGTGGAAGACGAAGTTTTGAGATGCATGAGAAGGAACACGGGTCAGCAGAGTGGGTGGAAGGAAAGAGTCCTTCGTAAGAAACAAAATCAGCCTAAAGGTTTTCGGCAGATTCATGCATGGCCAGGCAGGCGGGTGGGCTGGAGGGGGAGCATTTCAACACGCTGCCAGAGCTTTGGGGAGGATCTTTCTGGAGGGACTCGGAAGTGGCCGGAATCTGGGCGGGCCGTGGCTGCATGCCTGACACGCAGGCCTGATTGCTAAACGCCTGATTTACAGTTCTGCAGGAGCTATCGGGGAGAATAATATTTCACCATGTCAGCGCTGAGCTGCTCTCCAAGGCGTCCTGCCCAACTGGCCATTAATGCACTGTGGCCCACGGCCTCTTTAGTGCTCTTCAGATAAGTTAAACATTTAGACAACATAAGAAAGATGGCCCAGGTTTCCCTCCCCGGGAGCAGGCCCCTCTCTGGCTAGCCTAGAGGCAGTGCTAACCAATCTCACTTAAAAATATCCTTGCCCCAAGGAGTCCATCTGGGCTCTGATGAGACTCATTTTTCTAAAGCAAATTTGTCAACAATTTCCTTTCCGCGTTTGTGTCTGCAGGCAGCCAAGAATGAAAAGTAATGAGATCAGACTGCAGCAGGGCAGGCTGAGCCAACCCCAGCTGTTGCCAGATTAAGGACAATGGGCCTCAACAGATACTTGTCACCAAGCTTACTGTTCAGAAACAAGCAACCATGAGAATACTAAGTATCAAAACCTGTGGGATGCAGGTGAAGGTTGATCTAGACAGGCATGTATAGCCTTAAATTACATTTATTAGTAAAACCGGAAAACTAATAAGAACTGGTCATTGAAAAGACCATCAAGGTAGATAAGCCTTTGGCAAGCACGAACAAGAAGAGAGAGAGAAGGAGAAGGAAAGGGGAAGGGGAGAAAAAAAGGAGAGATCGATAACAACATCCAGGATGAAAGGGTGGACATTGCTACGGATTCAGGGAAGATTTTTTTTTTTTTAATAATGTACAATATTATATCAATGAATCTGAAAACCTAGATGAGGCGGACACTTTTCAGGAAGATCTAAATTACAAAAATTAACCCAAGGGGAAATTTAAATATAAATAAAATAAATCAGTGACCATGAGAAATTGAAAAGATAGCTAAGGATGTAGTCCCGAAAAAAGGCACCTGGTCCAGTTAGTTTTAAACACGAGTCCCGCCAAACATTGAAGGAAAGGATCAATTCTGTCCCACATGAACTCCAGAGCCAAGTAAAAGGTGAGATACTCTCCCATGCATTTTATGAGATCAGTGTCACCCAGAAACTAAATCTGGACTTGGAGCACATGACAAATGGATGAATCACCGTCATCGCTGATAAAAGGCGGGGCGCTCCTGCAGTCCTTTCGATACCTCGACTGTATTCGAGCCCTGTGACTTTACCTGCATTCCACTTGGGCCCTGTCCGAGCTTTCGTTTGAGTTAGTTTAGTTTAGTTTTGCCCCGACGAAAGGCGGGTCTGGAGTATCACTGGTACCATGTAGTAAGCCTGCCACATGTCTCGTGGCACACCTACACAAGAGGATGCACTCACCATGTTTCATAATTTTACAAAAAGATACTGGAGGCTTTGCTCACCAGAGAGAGTCCAGAAGCAATGACACCTCTGTAGCAACAGGCACAACACGTGCCCCGGTCTTGATTTCTAATGCCATTTGCCAGTAAAAGGAACCAGGGCTTCTCAAAGGAATGGCTGATTCTAAGGCTGGGCAGGGAAGACACCTGATAAACAGGGAGCAAGTTATAAGGAAATGCTCAAAAAACTCCACGATCATGGGGTACGTCAAAGGGGCACGAGAGCTAACTGGAAGGGTTCCCACTGGCCAACGCTGGAATGATTATAGTACTAAAACAAATGACATAATATTGGATTCTAACCCAAATTTTAAAATAATTACCCATGAGTCCATACTGGCACAGATAAATGATCGAATGAATAAATAAATAAGTGGGGAGAATAGACAGAGCTCCCATCTAGAAAAATTCCAAACAATTTTTTTAAATACTCCACCCTTAACTGTGAGCTTTGCATAGTGACTTCCTTCTAATGAGCATAATATGGAAAGATAGGGGAGAGTAACTTTACGGTGGAGAAACCTACCAAATACTACCTGAGCCAGGTGACCAAGGTCAATAACAGTGATGAGTCACGTTCATAGTATGTACCCTTGATACAATGTGACGAGAACGGCACTTCACCTCTGTGCTCTTCCCCCGCAAAATCCATAACCCAGTCTAACCATGAGGAAAACATCAGACAAATTCCAGGTGAGAAACATTCTACAAAACGCCTGACCAATACGCCTTTAAACTGTCATCAAAACCAAGGGAAGTCTGAGAAACTGTCACAGCCCAAAGGAACCCAAAGAGACAAGATGTAATGTGGTACCCTGGATGGAATCCAGGAAGAGAAAAGAGGAAAGTAGCGGAAAAACTAAGGAGATCTGAATAAAGGGTTGACATTAGTTAATAATATGGCAATATTTATTTATTAGTTGTGACAAACGCACCATACGAATCTAAGACGTTAACAGAGAAGGTGACTGGGTGTGGATATGTGGAAACTCTCTATACTATATTTGCAATTTTTCGGTAAATCTAAAGCTGTTCTAAAATTAAAAGTTTATTAAAACACACACACACACACACACAAACCCTGAAGACTCAAAGATATTTAGCAAGTTGCGGGGCTGGCACGGGAACCGGGGAAGGGTGGGGGTGGTTGAACTCCAGCTGCTCCTTCTAAGACATGTGAACCTGCATGACTCTACCCCGGTCCTCTTCTGCCTGGTTCCCTGAGATGCTTGAATGCACAGCATCTCTGACATGTGCCTGGAGTTTGGGCCAAAGAATGCAGTTTCCTGCTGCGCTTCTAAAATGCCTCATCTGCCGAGGTGACCATCCAGAAGCTTCTCTCGAAAGGGAACTCAATTCAATTTGACCATCACTATGCCAGGCAGAGTTTGAGCCTATGGAATTCAAAATAGTAATAATAGCAGTAATTATGCCAAACGTGTATGTGGCATTGTCTGTGGGTGAGGCACTTTTCAGAGTGCTTTACCTGTATGATTCGTTTAATCCTTACAATGCCCTCTGTGGTAGGGACTGTTTCATAGCTCAGTTACGTTTTCCAGCCTGCTTATTTCACGCCATAGGATGTCTTTGAAATAATTCCACATGCTCACATAAAAATCTACCTCGTTCTTCGGAACTACTGGGTAGGCTTGTACTGAATGGATGTACCATATTTCATTTAGCTACGATCCAATCAAGAGAACTTTCGGTGTTTTCCAGTATCTCATTGGAATGATGGACGTCCTCGCACGAGGCTCTTTACGGGCGTCTCTCTAGGTCGGAAAGTGTAAATTCCTTGAGGCCGGGATTGCACCGAGCCTCAGCCCCACTTCACCTGACGCGCGTCGAGGTCATGGGGACTTTGCCAGGATAGTCACACTTGAACCCAGGGAGGCCAGAAGCACCCTGGGCTGTGAAAAGCCAGCATCCTGCACTTAGATGCCTTCCCCACGATGCCACAGGGTTGGAAGGCATAGGATCGGTTCCCTAAGAGCTCGGGACCATCCTCTGTCCTCCGCATGTCCCACTCCCCTTGTTGCCGGCTCAGCAGGTAACTCAATCCGGGTCAGCTGGTGGGGTATGAGGTAGTGTCTCGCAGAGCGTCATGGTATTTTATTAAGTCCGAAATGTGATCGCTACTGTTGTCACACTTTAGCGCCCCCAACAATCCCTTTGCAAATGAGAAAACCAGAACCTCCCCACATACCTTTCTGGTGACATCAGGGAGAGAACAAGGAACCCTGCCCAGGAGCCTGAGCCTGTGTGACCCCCCCAGAGCAGCTTTTGAGCTGGAGAGAAGGACCTGGGGGCATAAGGAGGTGTTTTTCCAGTTTCAGGCAAAGCAATGAATTAGGGAGAAATCTGCTATTAATTTTGTTTTCTCTGTGCCTGGCTTCATAAAGTGCACGCTGGCTTTTAAATAGTTTTCATTAACATCGGGAGTGCTGTCCTTAGGATCCTTCCATCCCTGTAAGATGGCCGTGGATCAGAGCTCTCAAACTCGGATGCCCACAGGGGCCACGTGGCCTGGTGATGTAAAGTGAAAAAAAAGCCTAGTAGATACTACGGGGAACTGGAAGTGGATGTCAAGGCAGTTGATTGTCAGGATATGAGAATGCAAGCCACACATTGCCAGGGTGTGGAAATTCCCAAAGTAGCTGAAAATCCGGTGTCGGGGTCGGGGAGAGTGCCTGGTTTTAAACACTAGCTCTTGTTTTAAAAAAAAATTTTGTAAGCACAGCGTGACTAAATAAGCTATATCTCCAGGCAGCTTGCAATCTTTTCCCTAATCGAACTTACCAACATAGAATTTGTCAGCCTATGTCCTTTGTCCCTCCAGAGCAGCAGTTGTCCAATAGAATTTTCTGTGATGATGGAAATACTTGCACCATCCAAACAGTAGCCACTGGCTGCGTGTAACTATTGAGCGCTTCAGATCGAACTGAGGAACTGAGTGTTTCATTGTATTTAATTTTAATGAATTTAAATATAAGTGTAGATAACCACATGTGGCTAATTGCTACAATGTTAGTGTGACTATAGATTTTTTCAGTTGGGGCACACCAGCCAGCTCAGCTACTTTAGGAAAGGACATTCCCTCTTGGAGAGCGGCGGATAAGTTATACCTGAGACTGCAAAGCATCATTTAGAATCCCGGGTATGTGGACAGAAAGGAAATGTGGAATAAGAAGCAGAAAAGACGTAGGTGTAAGCAAGGTATCTGCTGGCTCAAGAGTGGTTACTCCATGTCCCCCGCACTCTCCAAAATTTCTCACCTGGAGGCACCATTTCATGTCCGCCATGTTCTTTGCCATCTGCACCAACTACCGTCTACCTATGGTTGACACCTAGGAAGCCACTCGATGGGACTTCTCTGCTGCTTTTGCTGTCAGGCCAATCAGGTCACACTACTGCCCATCGCCAGGTATTGTCCTAGACCCACAGATGTGCCAGGTCCTGTGCAGAGGGACAGCAGCAGCTCCTGGACTCAGTCAGACTTTGTCACTGTCACGGAGCTGTGAGCCAGAGTGTACCAAGGACCCTAGAAACAAACCTCACCTTCCAGCAAACCCCTTTCCAATCCAAAGCCCATTCAGGGGCCAGAGAGAGACCGTTGGCCACCCACCCCAGCTGCCGTTCTAGGCTCACTCCCCACAAAGCCACCCAGGATGCCTCCAATGCCACAGTCCCCCACACACACTCTACCCCCACTCTATAACGACAACCTTACTTCTAGATATCATTTAAAAATGAATGAGGGAAGGGGTGTCCCATCACCACCCTCAGCAAAGCCCCTGTTCTCAAAGATGAAATCCAGCCTGTTTCCTGTATAAAAAGAGATCTGTTTAAAATGTTGAAAGCATCTTTTCTTTCCCCAGCTTCTGTCCTCTCACCAAGGGTCCTGGGATGTCCCAACCACTTTTTTCCTCAGATGTCAAGCTCAGAGTTCCATGTTCTTCTCCTCCCCCTAGCAGTCTTTGCAAGAGATATCTGCCTCCTGAAACTACCTTGCAATCGAAATATGAGTGGGTATAAATGTTAACACAATAATAAAAACTAGTATTTATGTAGCACTTTCTGTGTACCAGACACAGTACGAAATGCTTTAAATGTAGCGTCTCACCTTTCCTCATGTCAGCCCCATGGAGCAGGTTTCATCATTATCTCCATTTACCAGTCTGACCTCTGAGGCTCAGAGGTGGTTATGCCGCTTGCTCAAGATCACACAGCTGGGAAGTGGTTGGATCCAGGATCCAAACCCCGGCGGTCAGATGCGGAAGCCTGAGCTCTAACCAGCACGGTCAGAGTTTTTGCCATGTCAACGTGTATCATCCAAACGTAGCTTCGGGTGGAGTGGGAGTTGACAGGATTGGTGTCCACTGTGCGCAGCTTCTGTGCGGAGCGTTGCTCCGCTCTTAACTCCTGGTTCCAAAGTGACAGAAATCCAACTCCACTAGCTCAAACCGAAAAGTCCGGGTATCAGTTTCCTGTGGCTGCTGTAACAAATTATCGCACACTCAGCCGCTTAAAACAACACAAATGTATTCTCTTACAGTTCCGCAGGCCAGAAGTCCAGACTCAGTTTCACTGGGCCGCAGGTGTCAGCGAGGCCGGTTTCTTCTCGAGGGTCTGAGGGGAAATGCGCTCTCTGCCTTTTTGGCTTCCGCCTGTATTTCTTGGCTTGCGGTTTCTTCTTCCATCTTCAAAGCACGTGGCTCCAATCCCCTTCTCCTCTCTGTCATCAAATATCCCTCTGCCTCTTACTTAGAGGACCCTCGTGACTATATTTAGGGCCCACCTAGAGAATCCAGGAATAATCTCCCCCACCACAAAATCTTTAACTTACTCCATCTGCGAAGTCCCTTTTGCCCTATAAAGTTTCTGAAATTAGGGTGTGGATATCACTAGGAGGCCATTAGTCAGCCAGCCACAGCAAAGGTGGCCTAGTTTCAGTCGTGACTAGATCCAGAGGATCAGTGTGACCAGGGCCTCAGACCACCCTTCGTCCAGCAGTTCCAGGCCTAATCCCACCCCTCAGCAGCCCCCATGAAAGGATAACGCCTCTTTCCCAGAAACCCCAGCCAGAATCTCAGGCCTGGTTCCCATTGGTCCAGCTTAGACCACAAGCTCATCGCCGAAGCAATCACTTTAACCAGAGGGATGTTGAGTCCCTCTGATTGGTCGAGCCCACCTTCCATCATCCCCCTCCCTCCCTGTGGTCTTAACCCACATTCGATAAGGTGTTTCACCAAAAGGAACTGAGGGACTTAATGGGTGGTGGAAAGCAGCATGTCATCGGAGTTCATTAAATGGCCAGCCCTGGGAATGGTGCCTGGCACATAGGAAGTGCTCAATAAATGATGATCCCAGATTGTGGGACACAGAGGGGAACTTGGGAAGAGGGTAGGTCCGGAAGCTAATGCTTGAAGAATACAAGGTTCACTAAGCAGGTGAAGGTAGAAGAGCCTTCCAGGCAGAGGAAAAACCTTGAACGAGACAAAGGCTTATTCACAGTGCATCCCTGTCATTCTTGGGGGCAAAGGGGGCTGGTCCCATTTTGTGCCTCTCCTCCCAATGTGACATTAATAGCAACCCCTTTTACTTGCAAAACTATCTCTATTTGCATGATAAATTATGTGGTCACTGCCCCCTCCTTATAGCCAACCGGTTCATTTATAAGGGAAGATACTTCACCCAAGTATCTTCGCCCATTACCTGGCTGCTAATGGCAAAGCTCAGATTAGAATTCAGGTCTCTGCCTCCCAGTCTAGTGTTCATTCCACCCCTCAGTTCATGACACCAGCTCTTAAAAGCGACATCAGCTTAACCAGTCACATTGCTCTCTCTCTTTCTCTTCTTGCCAAATGCTCCATAGGACTGTGACCAGATCCACGTCGATGACGTCTCTTCCGATGACAATGGCCAAGATTTAAGGTAGGAATGGGTGGTGGGGCGGGGTCAAACATGCCCCTTTGGAGGGGTCATCAAGCTCTCCTTTTACTAGGAAGCAGAGACGAGGTGCCGACTGGTTGTCCTACAGGGCTGGCCCCTCCAGCCAGAACTGGGGCTTGTGCTTCTCTGAGCTCAGGGATCACAACCCCACCCCCCACCCTGAAGCCTCTTCTGCATCAACTCCAATCACTGAGGCCGAGATTTCCACAAATTCTCTGTGACTCTGCTTGTATTTATCTCTGTGTGTTTTTCTCCTGCTTATTAAAGTAGTACATGCATATTACAAAAAATCTAACCGCTCCAGACCTCGCCTCCCAGAATCAATACCGTTAAGAGTTGATATACATTCTTCAAAAGTTTGATTACATTCGTTAGCATATATATTATTTAATATAAAAGTTAATAAGTCAATACTCAGAAAAATCTACTTCTTGAATGAGTAAGTGGTATGTCTGGTTTCTAGGGGACACAGATTCCAGAAATCAGGTACCCAACTACTCAAAATGAGGCCACTTTCAGAGGAATGTCGCTGGAATGTTCCAGACCTGCCCCTGAGGACACTTTATAAAAACGGAACCAAAGTTAATCCACCCTTATCCAAAATTACCACAATTCGACACCTCTAGGCCCATCAAAAATATTATTAGACCAAATAACATATTACTTATGGGGCCAGTCATTGTGACTTCACTTCACTTAGTGTTCGCTTCCTAGGTGTGTCTTCTAACCTACCCCTAAAAAAGAAATCAAAGGTTTTGTGAGTGAGCCCTGCAAGTCTTTGCAAAGCCCAGAGCAATTAGAAGTGCTAGGGGGTAGGCGCCTGCTTCATTTTAATTACCATTCAGAAAATCCCTCTGTAGTCGGGACTGGCAAGAAGCAAGGCTCCAGTGCCAGCCGGGACTTCTCAGTTTATGGAGTAAATAAACCCCAGATCAAGGTTAACTGTGTCCTTTCTATGAAGTCATCACCGGGAACCAGTCTCCTTTTCAAGGCGAGAGCAACCAGGCCTCCGTTTTTATGACATCCCCCGCTGTAGCCGGCTGGAGTGGACTGCAGAGCAGCGTCCCCCTGAACCCGATCTCCTGCGAGCCGTTTGCCTCCTCACTTCCAGAATCCGCAGTCCAAGGGTGTTTCCCACCCTCCCGGAAACCAAATTCCCCACGTCTTCATTCAAGAAATACTGAGTACCTACTATGTGCTAGGCACCGAGCAGCAAAAGCCCCTTGGTGGTTCTTTTTTTTTTTTTTTCCCAGTTAACAATAAAACCCATTTCGGTAACGCCCTTATTTTGCACATGGATTAACTCTGTTCCAGATGCTTCACATGGATTAACTCTGCGTCTTCACGGTAACCCTGAGAGAGATGCTATATCATCATCTCCATCTTATGGTTGGGGAATGGGAGGAGGTGTAGGAGGGAGGTAACCCACCCAGCCTCACAGCTGCTACGTAGGGGAGGGAGGTTCATGGACCAACGTCCAGGCCCCTCCCCCGGACGTTCTCTGGGTTTCGTCCCTGTTCTTTTTCAAGACTCAATTATCTAGCCTTTCTGCACTGCCCCGTTCTGTTCCCGTCGGAACGTGAAGGGAGACTGGCACAGCGCCAGCCCTTGACGAAGCTGGAGGCTGTCCTCAAATTCCTTGCAGCAAGAACCCAGCTCAGTGGCACCCATCCTGACTTCCAAATGGAACAGTCATCTCCGAGAGGAGGAGCGACAGCATTGCACCCTGACTCTAAGAGCACCGAGGAAAGCCTCTGCGGGCAGCTCGAGCCACCGCTGCCGCCGAGAGCCCGCGTCAGTGTCGTAGCCGCCAGGAGTTCTGGCCGGCCAGCCGTGCCGAGGTTCGCCGCTGCCACCAGAGCCACTTCTGTTGCTGGCCACTCCGCTCCTGGGACGTTCACTAACCAGATCCAGGCAGCCTTCCGGGAGCCGAGACTTCGGTGGTCACTGACCCCCAGAGCCGACCACCAGCCCCTCTCAGAAGCATCTTGTGTTAACCCGCTTACCATCGCCCCATGTCACGTGCACTCCTCCGAGCTAGGTGGACGTCGCCGTCCACGCAGTGACAAGGGAACTCACTCAGCGGGTCTGGTATGGGTGCCGGCCCAGGAAGTTCCACATGCGTGTGGCACAGTCTCCCGTGAACCCCCATGGGAGGGCCTGCCTGATCTCTACTTCTGCCGAGATCCTGGAGCGATTGAAAAGGGGGAGCAGGCCGCTGTTCCAAAGGCTGTGACCAAGGGGGCATTCCAGGGTAAATGGGCTGCTCCAGCTCCCAAATTTACTGCTACTCAACCCAAGGTCGCCTGTCCGGCAGTTCCTACCCTCCCACCTCTGCAGACTGACCTGAAGCCCCTACTGCTCGGACCACTGAATGGGCAGGAACAGCCACCGAGTGAGCTTAAGTGGTTCATCCACAGACGCTTCAACAGAAAATAGAAATGGTTGACAGAAAATAAAGAATTTCTTTAAAAATAATAATAAATTACCCAGCAAGATGGGAACCTTTACAGCAGAGAGGAAGGACCACATGATGATTAAAAGTGCAGGTTCTCGAACCAAGGGTCGTGCTGAGTTAAAGTCATGTAGCAACTTCCTCATCGGGTAAAGAATGTGCTGGAAAAGTGCCCAGCACAGAGTCCTTGATAAACGGCTTCTACCTCTATGATTAGATGCAGTCTGGTCCCTTTTACTAGTTGGGTATATTTCATTTGTCTTTAGCCCCTGGTCACCGTACCCAAGGGGGAAACCGAGAAGGAAGCAGAAGCAGCATGTCTGGGTAATAAACCTATCGACATCTTTCATGGGAAAGAGGAAGTTTTTGTGCAAATAAGTTATGTCTTATACTCCGTAGGTCTTTTTAATTTTGAGTAATTCAGCAAAAAGCAGAGAAGAAACCATAATCGCCCATATCTTCACCATGTCAAGACTAACCACCTCTGACATGAGGACTTCCTTGCTTCGAATTTAATACACACACGAATGTCTGTATAAAATGACAGGTGAATATACGTATGTGTTGGGCAATGTATGTATACATTTAAATGGACATATGTGTGTACATGAGTATTCTTGTCCGTTAATGGGCAAGAATTTAAAGACGTCTAAAGAAAAACTTCTGTTGGTATCTCCCTGTGGCTGTCCACACAACCTGCTCTGGGGGAACACCAGAGTCTGCACTGGAGGCCTTTGAGACTAAGTCACCGGGGCCAGTGTCCTCCTGGCCAGCCCGCCCCAGAGAGTCCCCAAGGTGACATTTGCTGCTGAGTTTGAACATGGCCCAAGGCGTTTCTGTGGATCCTGCAGAGTCTGTGTTGTCACCACTACAGCCTCTTCCCTGAGAAGCGTTCTGTCGAGGCCTAGACGCCTGACCTCTGCTCAGAGCAGGGCTGAGCCCCCGGCTTGGTGTGTGACGGCAGCATGTCACATCATGCTGTGTTCTGGCACTCACTTCGCACTGTGCAAATTCCTTTTTATCTCTGCCATAGCGGTGGTGCTAAACCAGAGGCACTGAAGACACAATTTGCAAACGTGGTTTCATTCCTTTCCCATTGCATCTTTTCAAAAAATAAAACCGCCTTTCTTTTCCCACGCATCAGCTCATCGTAGAAAACCCAGAAACAGCAAAACAACACAAGGAGAAAAAATGTCAGCCAAACCCACACCCTGAGACAGCATGGTACCACGCTGACGTGTTTCCTTTCGGCCTTTTCTTCTCCGAAGAGACTTTCATATCTGTCTTAGAAGCGTCTGGCCGTGCTGTATACACACCCCTTCTTACACCCTGGTTTCTCCTTGCGACGTTCTAGCAAAGTCACTCCTGTGACTTTGCGAACCTGTAAGATGGAAGAGAGAAACAAAATGGTGTTCTCTGGAGGGCTGGGGTCTCCATTCTTACACTCCAGTTGCTGTAGGTGGCGAATCGTCCACACTTCCCACTTCCGGTTCCCAGCTGTCACTTTTGTCATTGACTTTGAATGATATTCTGACTTGTCCCCAGTCCCGCACGCAGACCTTCTTAGCCCAGCATGCCTCATCCAAGGTGGAGGGTTATATCTGCAAAGCACCAGTGATCAACTCTAATTTAACAAAAAAGAAAAAAATTAAACTAGGGAAAGTCTGTGGAAAGATACAGAGATGCTCACAGAATGGGAAGGAAGGGTCGGCAGCCAGGCCTCCAAAGGGGTCTGAAGCAGGGCGGACTTGGGTCAAAGCAGCGGCAACTAACCAAGGTTTTCTCCTGGACTCCTTGGTCAGGATGAACCAAATCCAACCGTTTTTTGGAATTCTCTTCCAGCCTCAAATTCTAAAGGGAGAGGGAGAGAGGCTTTCCCTAGCTTGGCTGCAGCATGTAGGGATCACGGATAGTTCTCCGTAAAAGAAAATAGACATGCTCTTTTTTACCAAAAGAAAGGAAAATGGATGCTGATTAGGCAAGAGCAAAAGATGCCACCATTCTTGGGAAGGCCAATAAAAGCCACAGTCCCGCTCTTCCCTGGACTCACGGGCACACATCACCCTTGCACGTTCGGTGCCTTTGTGACGCCCTACGCCCCACCCATGGGGCCCGCGGTCTCCGGGTGAAGATCCCCATGTTAACACTCTCCTCCCTCCCGTCCCCTTCCCCATCCCCAGCACGTACAACTTCTCCGCCGACGGCTTCCACAGCTCGGCCCCGGGAGCCAACCTGTGCCTGGGCTCTGGTGTCCATGGCGGCGTGGACTGGATGAGGAAACTGGCCTTCCGCTACCGGCGGGTCAAGGAGATGTACAACACCTATAAGAACAACGTCGGCGGTGAGTGGACCGGGAGAGGGCCGTCCACGGTGGCCACGGGGCTGCCCGAGCTCAGGCTGCTGCCTGGACCAAGGGAAATTCCTCAGGGATGGACGCGGTCGCTTAAGTCGCACCTGCTCCATGCCAGGCACTGTTCTGAGAGAGTTGGTGATACCAGCTCACGCGGTGACATCCTCAGGACATTCTCTGGAAGAGGACACTAGTATTTCATCGCTTTGGGGGGAGGAAGCTGAAGAATTGATAGAGCACCTTACGAATTGCTACACGACCCACCAGTGGGAGGTGCGCATGGGGTGGGCCCTCCCATGTCTAAATCACAACCAGGGGTTCTCCAGGTGTGGTCTTCAGACCAGCAGCATCAGCATCACCTGGAGACCTGTTAGAAATGTAGGTTCTCTAGCTCCACCTTGGACCTATCGAGTCTGAAGCGCTGGGGTGGCCCGGCCATCTGTGTTCAAACACCCATCCGGGTGATTCTGATGCTTGCTCGAGTCTGGGGACCAGCCGCTTCAGCCCTCGCTGCTCAGACTGTGGTCCGCAGACCAGCTGCCTGAGCATCACCTCGGTGCCTGGTAGATGCCAAGACCCCCAGTGAATCTGGGGAAACATTGAAGTTAAAGAAGCACTAAAAGCCACTGGTTCTCAAACTTGGCTCATATTGGTGCCCGCTCAGGAATCTCTGATCTGATTTTCTTGGTCTTTCTGTGGCCTGGGTGTCAGTACATGGAGCTCCCTGGGTGATTCTGATATGCAGCCGAGGTGACAGCCACCAGTGTCGGTAGCAGGAGGGCGTTGTTTTCTGGCACCGAACCAGAAATCTGGAAGGGGCTGAAGACAGGGTTGGCTCGGCAGCGGCCAGACCCTAGATCGCTGTTTCTCCAGGCCATTAGTTCTTGATGGGAGGCATTTCGGGGTGTTTTGATGGTCCCAGTATGTGAAACCAGCTACTGGCCCGTAAAGGGAAAAGGTTTGAGTAAGCAGCTAATAGTATCTGCCATATACACTTTGGCCCCAAAAGCTTCGAGGGCTCCCTCCCCTGACCCCCAGGAAGAGTAGAATTTAGGGTCTCAAACTAGATGGAATCCACTTCCAGTCCCAGGGCTGCCACTTTCTAGCTATGTGACTTTTAGCAAGATACATAATCCGTCTGAGCCACAGTTTCTAGGTCTACGAGATGGGGCTAAGAATAATTGTACTTGCCTGGATCGTGGTGAGGTTTCTTGTTAATGCATGCACAAGGCCTATCTCCACGCCTCATATAAGCAGGCGCTCAGTAAATGGCAGCCTTTATCACCAGTTACTTTCAGTTTTCTGGGAAGTCTTGCAGGCTCTGCTGTGTCTCCTGCTTTCCCTGACAGCCCATCAGGACAGGTTTTCAATCGTGCGTGTGGCTGCGGTCCTAATGCAGCCCTGGCAATAGCTAATGTTTACTGAGTGCTTACTCTATGCCAGACTCTGTTTTAAGGGCTTTTCATCTAATAGCTTGTTTGCTCTTTAAAACATGCCTGTACGGTAAGTGCTTTTATCGCCCATGGTGTGTGAAGGTGGAAACTGAGGTCAGAGAGGTTAAGTAACCTGCCCAGCATCACTCAGCCGGGCAGCAGAGGACAGTGGAGTCCCAGACTGGCCACTCCACCACCTCCATGGCCTCTCATATCCCACTCTATGGACCGCAGGAGTGGAGCAGAGAGCTTTGGGGTCAGCCCGGCTTGCTCACCCACCCTTCCATGGAGAAAGGTGGGGAGCAGGTGTGCTTGGGGTAGGGGAGACAGGAATAGAGTCAGCCAATGGCTGTCATCTGCTCCTCACCCACGTTAAGCCCCAGGAAATGCCCAGGGCTTCTGTCAGGCTGTTTTCCTTCCCATAAACTGAGGGGAAATTACCCGATGTGTCAACAGGCAGGGAGCTCACAGCTGGCAGGTTGCCAGTGGCAGCCAAACTCCTTCCTCTCCCCCTTGCAGCCTCTGCTCCCTCCTCCCCGCACCTTCCCCAGCTGTTTCTGCCTCACAGAACCAGCCTGGGGACGGCCAAGACGGAGCCTGAGGAATGTAGCCTTTCAGCCCGGCAGCCATGTATGTACTCAGCCAACACTCAGGGGCCTTATTACTGAGAAGGATTATTTTATACTTTTATTTTTATTAATTACTAAAGAGAAACATGGATAGTGGAAGGCCCCTAGCAGGGTCTACCACAAAGAGGAAATGAAAAGCCCCAAGAACAGAGGAGTTTGATGCTTTTCTGGAAGATAAAGAAGGCCAGCATGGCTGGAGTGAGGGGGCACGAAGTAAGGGATGGGACGAGAGAGCTGGCGGAGTCCAGATGGTGCGGGGCCTTGCAGGCCGCGGGCAGGGGTTGGGACAGCTCGGGTCTTCCGTGTGGGAAAGATGACGTCCAAGTAGCACGGGCACGACATAGCACTTTGTCCCAGTGAACCCGTTCTTCCTTCGGCAAACACCGATCCAGCGCCAGCCATACGCCAGCCCCCGCTACGCGGGCTGAGGCTTTGGTAGTGAACAAGACCACCTTGGTCCCAGCCGCCAAAGCGCAAACAGTCTCGTGACCAAGGCGGACATCAAACACATAATTACACAGAGACGTTTTAAATTATAGTTGTAAGAAGCGCTATGAAGACGTATCGTACGTTGAGAGAGTGTAAAATAAAAGGAACTGACCAGGCTAGACCTTCAGAATAAATGACATTTATGAGTGTGAAGAATTTAGCCAGGCAAAAAGGGGACAAGGAATAAAGAGGAGGCCACTCGGGCTGGAATGGAAGGACATCAGGGCCATGTCAAGAGGTGATACTGGCAACTAAGTAGGGGCAGGGTCATGGGTATCGAGTCCAGACCTTATCTTAAGGGCCCTGACGGCCCGGAGAATGACGGTCGGGTTTAGAAACATCATAGCGTGGGCTCTGGAGGTTAGCTGCCTCGGCGCCAAACCTGTCTCCATTACTTCCTCTCCACTGCAAGCAAGTCACAAAGCCTCACAAAGCCTCAGTTTCCTTACCCGACTAACCTAATATCACATGTCAATTTTACCTCAATGTTAAAAAAAGAAAGAGTGTCCACCTCTAGGGTCACTGTGGGAATGAAATTAAATAAGTCACGTTAAAAGCACAGGGCCCTACATACAGTAAGCACTCAAGAAATGTTACTCTTTATGGCTTTTTATTAATTTTTATCTCCATCGTAACAGTGTAAGTGCTATAATTGGCATGTTTTGTTTATCTCTGTCTATTCAGTGCCTATTAGAATATTGACCATGCAGAAGGCACTTCTGAATTTTTTTGGATGGATGATGAATGGGTGGATGGATGATGGGTGGATGGATGGTTGGATGGGTGGATGGATGGATGATGGAAGGATGGATGGGTGGATGATGGGTGGATGAACGGATCAGTCAGTGGATGTATTATTGATCGATCAATCAATCAGTCCCAAAGTGAGATTAAGATCACTGGATTGAAGTTGACCTTGCATAGCATCTGATTTGAAACCTCAAGGTATGGTAGCTAGACTCCCTTTCCCTATCCCCACCCTCTCTCGACCCTTTCTGAAATGACACCTTCCCCGTCTTTATTTTCTGTGTCCGTAGGCTTGATAGGCGCTCCCAAAAGAGAGACCTGGCTACAGCTCAGAGCTGAGCTGGAAGCTCTGACCGACCTCTGGCTGACCCACTCCCTGAAGGCACTAAACCTCATCAATTCCCGGTACGCGGGGGCCCTCGTCTTCCCTCATGCCACTGAGCTCTTTCCCATTCAAGGGTGGTGCCTCCTCCATTCCCAGCTTGGGGGATAGGACTGTCGAAATTCTCACTTGCACACTTTCCAGACATGCGGTAAAGCTGAGGTACACAAGGCACCGTGGACACCTTGTGCCACAGCAGATAGCTGCTGTGAGATATCAGGGCCCAGCAGAGCTAAAGACCTTTGTACATGGGTCCATCTTGTCCTGTCCACCTGCCAGTCACAGCATGGTCCTCTGAAAACCTATTTACAATCTACAGGAATGTAGTCATTTGGTGGGAATCCAGTGAGTCAAGGAGGGTCCAGTTTCATTCAAGGCCTTCCCAATAAAGTGCCTTTTGCTCTTAAATGAGATATCTGGGCCAGAAAACAAATTACTCCCCTGCACTAGCATCAGAAAAATCTGGTGACCCTACATATGAATGGTTAAAATATGGCAGCTCAAGAGCTGCATCTGTGCTACCGGTGTGTCTTGTTGGATGCATACACACTTTGTCCCAAAGACTGGAAAAGTTAATCCTTAGCTCCAGGTCTGTGGGTTCCCTCAAACTCTCAGAACTGGCATGGCCCCACTAGTTTACCCCAGGCCCCACCTCTCCCTATTGTCCTACACTTGTTTCATATCACTCATTTACATTATGGACAGGCCCCTGCCACTGTTTAAGGGGGTAGCCCTTGCAACAAACATTTGCTTTTTAAATAAGTGTTACACTCATATGACATTTCAACATGTCAGGCAGCTTCGGGCTTAAAAGAGAAAAACAGCTGAAGATTCCCTGGGCCCTACCCTCACCTGAAGATGACTTAGCCAAGGCCTCCAAACCCCATCAGAATTCTCACAGGCTCCAGGCTCATGCTACAGGGTGAGGAAGCATGGCCTAGTGGTCCCTTGAAGTTCTAATCCACGGTCTCTTTTGTCCTCAGGCCAAACTGTGTCAATGTGCTGGTCACCACCACTCAACTAATTCCTGCCCTGGCCAAAGTCCTGCTGTATGGGCTGGGCTCCGTGTTTCCTATTGAGAATATCTACAGTGCAACCAAGACAGGTAGCGGGAACCCAGACCTCGGTGATGCGGGGTGGGAGGGAGAGGTTAGCGGTCCATCCGGGGAATGGAAAGTTTATGGAAAACGGTACTAGGGAAGTTCAAGAACTTGTCCACGTTCGTGACTCACATCCCCAAAGCAACCCTCACAACCCACGTGCTTGAACTTCTGCTTCTAGAGAAATGGGTTAGGACCTCAGCTTTCCAAAGTGCGCGTATTGGTGTGGATACCTGCAAAGCTGCTCTAACAAACACACCCCAAATGCTTATATCAGAGTCAAAGCTTATTTCTCTCTCACATGTCAACAGACCAGAGGTGAGCGATCCAGGCTGGTGGGGTGACCCTGCCCTCATACTCACCCAGGAACCCAGGTCCTTCGCATTTTATTATTCCACCATCCCCTATGGTTTTATTCTCATGTAAGTAGTCAAGTCAGGGTCCTGCAACATCGGCGTCCAGCTTGTGGGAAGGAGGGAAAGAGGAAGCTGTAATGCGCATCCAGTATTTTAAAGCCGAGACTCAGAAGGGATGCACTGTACGTCTGCTCACCTCCCTTTGGCCCATCTTAATCTGTGGCTGCAACTAGTTGCAAGGGAAGCTGGGAAATGTAGTCCATAGCTGAGTGACCGTGAGCACAGAAACCTCAGTATCTTTACCTCTTAAACAGGGATTATGTTGATTCCAATTTCATAAAGATTGCCGTGTTAGTTAAATGAAAAATGTGAGTCAGTGGTTCCCAACATGCGGGGGTGGTACAGTTTGTCATCCTAGGGGACATTTGGGAACATCTGGAGAGGTTTTTCATTTTCGCAACTGGAAGAGGTGTTACTGGCATCTAGTGGGTAGAGACCACGGATGTGCTAAACATCCTGCAGGCTCAGAGCAGCGCCCACAGCAAAGAATCATCCGGCCCAACATGGCAGTAACACCCAGGCGGAGAAATCTCGATGTAGGTAAAGAGCTTAGCAGAGGGCCTATGTAGAGTGACAACGATTATTATCGTTATTATTGCTCTTTCCGTTATTGTTATGGTTACTAAACTTGCTGCCATGATCAGGAGGAACTAAGATCTGAATCCAGTGAGTCTGGATTTATGCTGCTGCTCAGACACTGGGAGAATATGGAGAGGTGGTTGTCAAGAGATGGACCTGTGAGCACCACCGGCGCCTCTGCTTCTTAACTCTGGGATGCTGGGCAAATCACTTCACCACTCAGAGCCCCATCTGTAAAATGGGTCCGTCACTCCTGCCCCAGACAGCTGCACAGACTCCAGAGCCTGCTTCAAACCCCTGCGCTGCTGCTTCTTTTGCTCTGTCACCCTGGACAGGCCCCTTAAATTCTCTGTGCCTCTGTATTGTCATCTGTCACATGGGGATGATTACAGGGCGCATCTCAAATATTTGCTGGAGGGTGAAATGATTAATACCTGCCCCTTAGGAAGGCTGCACACAGCAGACGCTCAGTTAGCGGTCATCCTTCACCATGCTACTGGTCCTCACCGAGCTGCTTTTCTTTGCTTCCTTCTGCGTGTGCAGGGAAGGAGAGCTGCTTCGAGAGGATAATGCAGAGATTCGGCCGGAAAGCCGTCTACATCGTCATCGGGGACGGGGTCGAAGAGGAACAGGGAGCGAAAAAGGTACTTCTTCCATCTCTCAGGCTGCTTTTCCTCCTCTCCTGAGTCACCTCGCGGTTTTCAAGGGCTCTGTACACAGATGCCCCCACCTCCCGTGGCTGTCTGGGTCGCGTCTCCCCAGGCCCTTTGCTCGCAGGTCCATTCCCATTTGCACATCACAGAAGCATCCTGAGCAATTTCCTTCTGCAAATCCCCCTCCATGCGTTTGGCTGCCACCCCTGGTCGCCCTGGATTGTTTCTGGGACAAGTGCTCTGGGAGCCCAGAGAGCTGTGTCAGGGCAGGCCAGTGGGAGGGCTGGTGCACGTGCGTGTGTTTTATTTAATACTCCCCGATCAGATGTTCCAGGAACCCTTCCCAGTTAATAAAGACAGCATTAAGCTAATGAAAAAGAAGTCCTGCATTTGCGAGCTCAGGCCCACGAGGAGAGGGCCGGGGGTTCTGGTGGCCGCAGCTCTGTTCCTGGAAAAGAAACAGCTGCCAGAGTCGAGGGTCTGGACCTGTCAACAGCATCCCAGAGAGCCTGCCACCCCCCACCCAGAGGCCTGGGAAGTGCATTGTTAATGTCACAGAGCTTAATTGGGGGGACCTGGTTTCCCCCTTCCCAGCAGCAAATTCCAAGGAAATGCAGAAACGCTGAGGGTCTCAGCAGATGAAACCCACAAGAAGAGGGAAGGGCGCGAGGCTCCTGAGCATGGGGCTCGGGAGAGGGGAGCTCAGAAGGCTTCGCATATACTGTTCCATCCGCCTGGAAGGCTCCTCCCCTTTCCCCTGCTCATCCTTCAGGCCACAGCTTCAGCAACACCTGCTGGGCCGTTTCCTGACCAGCTCCCACTCTAACCTTCCCGCTGGCTCGGCCAGCCTGTGACTCCCTCCCCCGGCTGTCCTTATTCTTTCTTCAGGATGTTGCCCCCTCTCGTCATGAGCTTTACCGGTGTGATTGGTGGCTTGAGTACCTACTGTGTGCCTGCCACTGTCGCAGGCACTGGGGATCCCACAGTGAGCAGAACAGAGAGAGCTCTCACCCTTTACTCAGTTCCCAGCCTGGGACGGGCAATAAACACCTAAGTGTAACATGCATGTCAGGTGGCGAGCAGAGCTTTGGGGAGAAATAAAGCCGAGAATGGGAACAGAGGGGACTCGGTGGGTGGGGCAAGATGCAAGCGTAGGTAGTAGTCACACATGCCTCGCTGAGAGGTGACATCTGAGCAAAGACGGGGGAGAAGGGAGAGGGAGCCCAGTTGATATCAGAAGGAGGGCAGTCGGAGAAAGAAACCAAGAAGGTCAAAGTCTGAAGGCCGGAGCGTCCCGCAGGGAGCCAGCATGGCCCCAGAGCTGGTGGGGAGTGGCGGGGAGCTCCGGCCTTCAGCCCTTTGGGAGGCGAGGCCAAGGAGGTAGCTGGGCCCTCGGGCGGACTTCAGCTTTACTCTGAGCACTTCTTCTTAAAGCATATTTTTTTAACTTTAAAAATAAATTGATTTAGAGTAAAAAAAATATTAAGTAAATGATAGTAACAGAGGTGACACACAGGGATATGGCCAAAATGGCAGCATGAATCACGTGGATCGTCACGTGAAGTGCCGCTCCAGGGCGAGAGCTCAGGTCCCACGTGACTGGCTAAAGCCCCTGCTGGGCCCGGGGGCGTCCGGAGCCTTCTTCCCCCTTCAAGTTCAGATACAGCCTAAACTGTGCCCTGAGCACACGACAGCGCTCAAACCAAGCTTTGCTTCCATCAGAGGTGGATTGGAGGACAGCTTAGGCCCGTGGCCCCGGGCGCCCTGTACCTGCCCTGTTTCTCACCCGGAGAATGGCAGGGACATCTATGAGCAGTTGCTGCCTTAAGTCCGCCTTCTCCCCAGTTGGAGAAGGAGCAAATGTTTTAAAATGACCCCTTTATTGTCCTGGAATGAAACACTATTGTTTCATTTGGACTATTTATCACCACATTGTCCGAAAGACCGGTATCCATGGTACTATCAGAAAAAGTCATTTACACGCAGAAGAACGTGGGCTTCGATATGTTGATGTTTGGCGCAGAATTCTAATACCTGCACCCGAACTGCTGTTGCTGTGGTTGTGACCCAGCGAATGCAGACGGACTCAGGTGAGCAGCCTTGACCGTTCGTGAGCCAGGTGAGGTGCTGCGGCCATAACCCAGTTTCTCCAAACTGCTAAGCAGCTCAGGGAAAGTTCTGATAAAGCACAGGTTTCCCTCAGTTTACCCGGTAGTTGCATCCCTGGAAAATTCAGGTTTCGGCAAAAGCGTGCACATGTCCGCATGTGACATGTAAAGTGGAGTTAAGAGTCCAGGTTCAGGGTATTCAGATCGGGGTTTGTACTTACTTGAATATCTGACAGCACATTCGAAAATTGTTCAGGTCTAAGGTGTGTGGGATGAGGCAGAACACCTGCCCACACCTGCAATGCCCCCAAATCATCGTGACAGTCAAAAACCACGCATCTGGAAATTAACCACAGTGACCTCCAGGGGGCAGACTTTTTCTCCTTTGAGAACTGCTGGTCTGGGGCCAGGAGGAGGGGGAACGCAGGGAACTGCCTCCTTAAACTCTGTGTCCTTGGCACCTCCCTCGCCTCACCCTGCTGCCAGCCCTGCTCCCACAGAAACATGTGACCAGGGGAGCACATTTTGTCCTAAACCCCCGCTCTGCCACTTTCCGCTGTGTGGCCTCCAGCAGGTGACGCCATCTCTCTGAGCTGCCTTTCCTTATCTGTCACTGGCTGCTGAGAATGTGCACATAGGATGCAACACACAGGGGAACTGGGCAGAGCCCAAAGCTCTGTTGTACTCTTACTACCCCGGGCTGGGGGCTGCGGGAAGAAGCAGAGGGGGTTCTCTCTCCTGTGGAGCCAGCAGAGAAAGAAAATGTGAATGCTAATTCACGCATAACATAGAAACCCACCCAAATCTCTTGTTTACTCAAAGCCCGCGGGAGAAACTGTTGCTGAGGGCACAAATGGGTGGGCTCCGGTAAGGGCTGGGTCAGCGGGTCACAGCCGGCCCAGTGCCGCCCAGGTTCTGTGTGATGGGGTTTGGGTCGCCAGGGAAAGCAGACAGCGGTTTAAACAATAGAGGTTTCATCTCTCGTGTAAAACACCCGCAAGCTGCCAAAACAGCACCAGGGACCCAGGCCGCTTCCACCCTGTTGCTCTGCCAGGCCCAGTACTGCTCTTTCCACAAAGCTCCACCACCCCACGCCCACACTCCAGCTGCCAGGAAGGGGAAGGGAGAAGACACCTCTTCCCTTTAAGGGCACAGCCAATAGGTGGACGTCTCTGCTGCTCAAGTTCCATTGGCCGGATTTGAGCCACATGATCACGCCTTGCTGCAAAGGTAGCTGGGAGATGTCACCTTTGCTCTCAGCCACCATGTGCCCAGCTAAAAAAGATGGGAACTTCTGAAGGAAAGGGAGGACAGATGTTGGGGGGCAGCTGGCAGAGACTGTCACACTGGCCGTGACGGGTACCGAGGGAAGCCCGAGCTAACCCCATGCCCTAACCACTACTGTCGGTTACTGACGTCATCGTTGTATTTAATCCCCAAAACCCTTCTGCCAAATGGGTGTCATTCCACTTCATTTTCTAGAGGATGGATTAGAGACTCAGAGAGGTTAAATAATTTACCGAGGGTCTCACCGCTGCTACGTGCAAACTGATAACGTATTTGCCCCAAACACCTGGCAAGAAGGGGGTGGACTTAAGAGTTTAAAACACAGTCCACACCCCTGAGTTGGTCAGATGAGAGTGGAGTCCACCAAAGAACACTAAGGCAGCCCCCCACACACCGAGCTCCCCTAAAAACTTCTGCCGGCATCTGAAGCAGCAGCCCAGCCCATTAGTGAGAAACGCTGTGCGCCAGCAGCTCGCCCTGCCTGATGGATGGGAGTCATTAGCCCAGGCCGCCAGACACCTGAGCAGCGTGAAATATGGCGACGGGAGAAGGGGCTTTGACTGTTTCGGCTGACAGTGTTGTTGATATCTCCATTTTAGTGGGTCGTTTGTCTCCACCTCTCCGCACGTGATCAACCCACCTGCACTCTGTAGCCATCAGGCCTGGGATGGAGGCTGCTGGGGCATTCTCTTCCACCTTTGCTCATTTCCTCCCAGAAAAACAAATTGCACTTTTTAAAGGGGGACAGGATTGGCCAGGCAGCGACCAGAATCCATCTTCGCAGAGAAGGAAAAGCTTGGCCGGGTGAGAAGAGGGTCGGGAGAGCCGGGCCAACTGGAAGGCATCAGAGAGATGGCGTCTGTGGCCCATGATGGATAGCATTCTGCTTTCCTTGAGCACAAGAGAACGTTCCCAATGCAAAGGCTGGTTCTAGCAGTTTGCAGTCTGCGAAAACAGAGAGAGGAAAAAAGGTGTTTGTTGAGGACTCTGCTTGAGAAACTCACCTTCCCTCATCCTCCACTCCTCTTTCCATTCCTTCCAAAATATTTCCTGAGCACCTGCTGTGTGCCAGGAGCCGTGCGCTGCAGCAGCGAACATGACGTTTCAAGTTCAAACCCTACTCAGGGTCTTCGCCTTCTGCCTCGACCGCCTCCCCCGCTGTGGCATGGCTCTTCCTCCTGGGAGGCCCGCTAAAATGTCACCGCCCCAGAGCCTGGGCGAATGACCCGCCCAGCTATAAGAGCAGAAGCCCTCCCTCCAGCTGCCTTCTACCTCCCCCCGCCCATCCTCTTTCCTTCATAGCGCTTACCATGAGATGAAATTATCTTGTTCATTTCTTGTCTGTGGATTTATTATCTTTGAGTCCAGTGAGAGCCCCATGAGTGTGCGCCACCTGTGCAGAAGGCCCTGTTTGGGACACAGCAAGGGACAGTCGGACAAAATCCCTGCCCTCTAGATAATCTCCCCACCTCCAGATCCTTCATTTAATAACATCTGCAAAACCTCTTTCACCATGTAAGGTCATATACTCAGGTCTCAGGGACTAGGACGTGGATGTCTTTGGGGGACTGTTATGCTGCCTACCCTAAGTGAAGGTGAAGGCGAACAATGCCAGAAAGCGTAGGGTAATAAGTGCAGAGCCGCCAGAGGCAGGAAAGGGTTTGAGGTACTCCAGGAAGCAAAGGGACTCCTTTATACTTCCTGCCCTGTGGGCACAGAACCTCACAGGCAGCAGAATTACCACGAGAACTCTGGGCAGCCATATGATCCTCGAGCACCATCTCTCCACTCAGTAACTGAAGGCCAGTGACTGTCTTGAGGAGGCTTGGAATCTTTTAGCGGCAGGTAGCAGAAAACCTCCGTAACGATGACTTAACACTTGCTCATCTAACATTAGAAGTAGGTGTACCTAAGATGTTTCAATGGGCCTCCCTTTCCATCATTTTGCTTCATCTGTCTAACTACCTTTGGCTTTTTATTTTCTGGTTTGATCTCAAAACGGCTGCCACAGCTCCAGGTATCACATTCCAACACGACAGCATCCAAATGGGAAGGGAAATGAAGGAGGACGTTCACCTCAGGTGCTTCTCTCTAATCATGAAGGAAAACCTTTTCCGGAAGCCCTTAGCCAACTTCCTCATTGGCTTCAACAGGTCACCAGTTAGGAAGGATACAGGACAAATCCGTGGCAAACAGGGCTTGGGTTGTCACAGCTCACTTAGACAGTCGCAACTCATCTGCTACGTCTAGGCACACGCAGCATCGCCCAATTCAAGGTTCCGGAAGCAAGGAGAAGGGAGGATGGCCATTGGGCAAGCAGCAACTTTAGCCAATGGTTAAATTTTCCACTGATAAAAGTGCAGTCAGTGTTCTTCTCTGGAGCCAGACATGACCTCTCTGTGACTCATCTGTGAAAAATAAATAGAGCGCTTCTCTCAGAGGGTTCCTGGGGGTTACATGGGGTAAGGCATGTGAAGTGTTGACACAGCGCATGGCCCGTCATAGGCCCTCGATGGCAATGACTGTGTCACAGCCATTCCCGGCCTGCCCCGCGTTCCGCTTCGCTTAGGTCGACTTTCTGTTCTCTCTCTCCTCTCTCGCTTGAAAAAAATGTTTATGTGTTTAGTTTTGTTTTTTCGATTCTGGGGTTTTTGTTGAGGTAATAAACAGAGCACCTAGCATGGTGTCTGACTCAATAACGGTTGCTTTAAAAGATTACCGTTTAAAACATCGTGTATGTTCTACGCAGGCTTACACGATGACATCCAAACCCTGCATCGGGCACGACAGGAACTTGAGTCAACCAGGCTTTTGCCACCCCTGCCCCCACACGCACACGCACGCACACGCGCACGCACACACGCGCACACGCGCGCACATACACACACATGCACACGCGCGCACATACACACGCAAACACATGCACACGCACCACTTCACGTGGCTGTGTTCTCGTCGCCCAACCCTCTGCGTCCTTGCGTGTCCTTGGCTCACCCAGGGACGCCCTGCCCAGGGTTGTTCTTCTGCCACCCGCCAGCCACGAAACCCTCATTCATCCTGCAGGACTCAGCTCCCGCACACCACCTCCCCTGGGACACCTGCCCTAGCCCCGCCCCATTCTCTGCCACCCAAAAAGGAGGCTGCTTCCTTTTGTCGGCTCCCACGACATTGTATTTACGCCAACCTGAATGAATTTTCTGTCTCCATGACGTAGTCTTATTTATTTCTAAACTACCGAAGCCCCCTAAACGTCCCCCCCTCATGCGTAGTTGCCCTGCATCCTTCGTGACTTTGTCTTACATTTATACGTATATGTCTTTGTGCCCGTCAACAATCGTACAGCAGCTACTACTTATCGGGCACTTAGTACGTGTGCTGCCCGGCACCGTGAGGAGCCGCGACAATCCTACGCAGCAAATCTTGTCCACATTTTACCATCAAGCAGCAGAGCAAATTGCCTGAGGTCACCCAGCTAATAACAGTAGAGCACAGCTTGGGGCAGGGCGCTCTCCTTCTCACCGTCATGCTGTAGAAATCGTCCCCTCTCTCCACACAAGTCACAACTTTTGTTGTATCTGCATTCTGCCTACACTGTTATCTCCATACTGTGTTCCTTTCAATCAGCTCACTTCTATTTAGAACCGAAAACTTGATCCCATGACTAACACAGAGCGAGCGTCACCTGCTGTAAAGAAAAGGAAAAGATAAAAACAGAAAGAAAACAAACTGCCATTCTAGAAGTTCACTATGGCTGCCCAGCGCTCTCCGGGATCAGCCCTATCTGTTCGAATGGAGATTAACAAATGTTGGGGAGCGGTTAAAGACACACCAGCACCAAGCTGAGACTTGCTTCTTAAAGTAGCAGGATTGGGAACAGATGTTTAAAAAGGCATAGCTTTCTCACTGCGTGATTTAGTTCCACACTGGTCCCAGGGAGGGGAGAGGGCCAGGCAGTGGACAGACGGAGCAGCCCAAGACGAGCCAAGCAGAGCAGGTAGAGAGGGGATGGAAACTGGTGGGCACCGGCCATGGCGCAGGGCAGCGGAGGGGAGGTTGCCCACGACATCACGTGCCTCCCAGTTTGGAACATGCCCCCGGGCTCTGCTGGAGTTGACACCTCCTGAGGCTCTGATATGGGTGCGGCATCTGGGGGGCTGCAGGGGGCTGCCAGGGGCGCAGGGTGGGGACGTGACCGTGTGGGTGGTGTTCTGTGTTCCAGCACAACATGCCTTTCTGGCGGATATCCTGCCACGCTGACCTGGAGGCGCTGAGGCACGCCCTGGAGCTGGAGTATCTATAGCAGAACCCACGCATCGCCACCTGCCATCCCAGGCGCATCCACTCGCCCAGGCCCCTCGCCCTCCCGCCTCCCGCCAGACGCCGGACGCTGGGCAGGGTCCCTACCGCCAAGAGGACATGTCCAGTGACCATCTCAGAAGCTGTCCTTTCAGCCCAAACGCGGGTCCTGAGAAGCAGAGTACCCAGCAGTGGCTCTGGAGTATTTAACTTTGGGGAAAAGGGCTGGCTTGGAGTCCAGACTTTTCTACAAGACTCATAGAACAAAAGCAAGGAATCGCTGATTTGGGGGAGGGCTGGTTTTGAGGAGGGGGCAGGCTCGTTTTATTTTTTCTTTTTAATTTATGGACTAATCTCATTACTCTGGTGTTATGCTCTCGTACCTGTGTTGTTGGTTTTCTTAGTCGTCGGTTTGGTTTTGTTTTTTAAGCTGGCATGTGGGGTGATGCACAGTTCTAACTTAAGCATTCTGCTCCATGTTGTACTTCGGTGGGACAATCATCTCTGAACAGTTAGTGGGGGAGGCTATTCGGGGCCTTCGGGAAGAGCTCATTTTTGCTCATTTTTGCTGTTAAAGACCTAACCTGACACATTGTGGACAGTGCACGTGCCTTATGCTGCCATCTTGTTTTCTAGGGAGAGGGACCCTGGGGAGGAGGCGGTACTTTGTGACAGATAAAAGGCATTAAATAAAACCACGTTTACATTTTGAAGTGGGTAGGGTGTCACTACTTTATTGCCACCCTTGAGGCTTCTGAATGTGTTGGTCTTTCCAGAAATTTCTCAGTTCAAACTGGCTTAAGCCAAAAAAAAAGTCTTCGTTCTGTCAGCGATGGAGGCTGCTTTCCACCTCAGATGCTGGCTGCGTCCAGAAAGAGGCACTGGGGTGATGCGGGGTAGGGTAACCGGAACAGCTTTGGGGGCACTATGGACAGGCTGGTCACCTCTGAGGAGGTGACACTGGAGCTCAGACCAGGATGACGAGAAGAGCTGGGGAAAGCATTCCAGGGAGAGGCACAGGAAGCACAGTGTCGAGGTGAGCAAGAAGGGGCTTTCCAGATGCAGGGAAAGAAGGGAGGCCGCAGCGGCCCGAGGCCAGGTCAAAGGCCAGGGGTCAGAGGTCAAGACCAGATCTGGTTGGACCCTTTTGGTCTTGGATTTGGGATTTTACTGGAGTTTGGATTTTAGTCTAAATCCAGTGAGAAAACACCAGAGAGTTTTAAGCAGGAGAGTGGCATGATCGATTTACATTTTTAAAAATCGCTCTGGCTGCTGTAGGGGAACGGTTTGGAGGGGGAGGGATGGAAGCAGGATTCCAGTCAAAAACAAACGGTCGTGGGATTCCTCATAAACTTAAAGGGGATTTCCTAATTTTACTTTATAATCTACACACAGTTTACTGCCCAAAACACAAGTACGCATCTTGATGTATTTTTCCCTATGATTACATTTGGGTGACCACCACCCAGATCAAGATGGAAGACATTTGCAAGCCCCCAAAAAAGCCCCCTCGTGGTCCTTCCCAGCCTCTGCCCACATTCCACCATCGCCTGGGTTCTGTCACCTGGTTTGGGCTGATCCAATTCACATAAATGGACGCATACAGGACGTACCTGCTGTGCCTGGCTTCATTCACGCCTGGTGTTTCTGAGATGCCTCCGGTTGCTGCATGGATCTGCAGCTCATTCTGGGTAAAGGAGACTCTGAGCTGAGAACGCTGCTGGACCATCCATCCTCCCACAGGGCTTTCAGCCCCTCTGGTACCAGCTCAGCACAGGTGCAGCTATATTCCTGGTGACCACCAGAGGGCAGTGCAACCCCGCAGCTGGCCCCGGGCTGCCCACAGGTGTTACCTGAAGTCAAGCCTGGAAATGATGCAGGGCTGCCCTTGAAAGGATTCCAACAAGCATCTCCTTCAGACGGGGCCCAGGCGTCAGTGATACGCAGACCTGCCTCATCCACAGTGGGGATCCCACCAGAGAGCAGGGTCTATGCCGGGAGGCAAATGGACACTGTAGTGGCCCCGGGAGCAACCCAGCACCCCAGGGCCAGGAAGTGGGGTTCTTGTGCTCTGCCCAATTTTAAAAGTTGCCTGCTCCAATTTTTAATAATGTAATTGTAATAATAGTTTAAACTGTTGGAAATTTAGGGGGATTTATTTTTATATCCAGAAGTTCATTTGAGGGTGCTGATAAGCCGGCTCTGGCCAAATACTGCTTTTTAAAATGCCATCATTAAGTATTCGGCAAAAAAGTGAGTATTTGGTGGGCTCTGGCTGCAGGTGAGGCGGGGGCGTCTCTTTGCCCTTGCAGCCCCCTCTCCCCGCCACTCCATGAATATCTGAGACACAGGACCCTCGGGTCCTACTGGCAACCCGGGGTGGTTGAATGAACGCTGTAATTATAACTCCTGCTTCTAACTTTTATTAAGCACCTACTCTGTCCCAGGCACTGGGCTAAGCCCTTGACCTTCGTTAGCTCATTTTATTCTCACAACCACCCATGCCCTGTCTGGAGAGGAAGGATAGTGTGGTGGTTAAGATGTGGGTGTTGGGTCAAACCCCAGCTCTTCCTTTTACTACCTGTGGGAACATCACCTCTCTGAACTCCAGCTTTTCAGTTGTAAAATGGGGATGACAATAGAATTAACCTCACACATTTGTCGACAGCATGGGGGCATTCCGACATAAGCAACACTTAGAACAGTGGCTTTCAAACTGTTTTTTGATTGCATTCCTCAACAGGAAATGCATATTACATCAAGACCCAGTATAACATAGACGCACCCAGTATAACATAGACATACACAGAAGTGTATGTCTGTCGTGTTAGTGTAGAATTAAATGTGTTTCACACAGCAATGTCTACCCAGATTACTCTGATGCATCCTTTTTTCCATCGTGTTCTGTTCTGTTTTTAAAGGATACAGATCACAATCCACTAGATCAGTTTCAGAACCCATTGTTTGGAAAATACTAGTTTAGAAAAAGGCTTGGCAAACAATATTGTTTTTATAAGGCCCAGAGAGGCGTTGTGGCTTGCCTAAAACCTCGCAGCTGAAAGATGGCACAGCTTAGGCTCCGCCCCAGCATCTTCGACTCCTAAATTAATGCCCTTCAGCCCAGGGTTGCAAACTGGTAGCTCACAGGCCAGATCTGGCCCACAGATCAGTTTTATTAATGTGCTCTTCACATTATGTTTTCAAACGAGAGATTTAAAATGAGAGATTTAACTCTAAATTTTCAACTTCTCTTTTTTTAAAAGAAGTGGACGATCTGATGACACTTGACCTACATTTGCACAGCCCCATTTAGCTGCTGCAGGTGCTCTCCAGGCATGCCCGTGTGCCACAGTCCCCACCACACCCCGTTGTCCCCCTGACACACCAAAGTCAAGCATCAGTTACCATTTAGCATCAATCACATAGGCCAGCTGAGTTTTTCATAGTAGAGAAATGTTTTTCCTGTCAAAAGTGGAAAAACAAAAACTAAACCAAGGGTCCTACATCTTTCAAGGTGAAAATCGATGCGCAAATCTATTCTAACAAGTTTAATTTACAAAGAAAACATATTTGCATCAACTTTACCTCCCAACCTGTTCTGCTGGTGTCTCTCCCTTGCCTGGTCCCAGGAACAGAGTTTGAAATCCCCAGCTTAACCACTACCCTAATATCTACCTCTGTCTGTTGATCCATCGCTGTGTCCCTAGCACCTGAAATTACTCAGCTAAGAATGGGTGCCTAATTAAGAATGAACGAATGAATGAGTGGCTTTTATAAAAAAGCATCTCCAATAATGACAAAGATACAGTAATAGTTAGGAGCAGGCATCATTGTGTGTCATCAAACCGGGTTCAAGTCCAGCTTCTGCCACTACCTAGTTGTGTGACCTCAGGCAGCTTTCTTGGTCTCTCTGGGCCTGATGTCCTCAGCTGTCCAAAATGCAGGTTATTAGGATACAATGTATGTAAATTGCCTGGAATGAATCAGATCCACTCAGGGAAGCAAATCTGGCCCAGGAGTTTGGCGTAAGTAATTTGTGATGGGAATTAGACCTTATGCAGTGGTGGTAGGAGCTGGGGGAGAGAAGGTCTGAAAAGGGGCCTGTGGAGCCACCGACCGGGCAATCTGAGAAGCCGTGAGGCAGGCCCAGCTGCCCAAGTGAGTCTGCGGAGCGGCACTGGCAGAGAACTCAATGGAAAACCACTGCCACTGCAGCCACGCATCCAGGGGTGGCCCAGGTGCTGACGTCCAAGAACCAGGAAGAAGACCTGGATGCAGCGCAGAGGACAGCAAGGACCAACCGGAGCCTGCTGGTTGTCAGCCACCACCGCGAGCCACAACAACCTTGCAAGAGAAGAGGCTGTGGCTGCTTTTCCACCCTCAAAAATCTCACGCAAGTTGCTCTTTTGGTCAGTTCCAACTTGGAACCAGTCGAGGAAAGGGATTCTGGGAAATGTGTTTCCAGCTAGCCAAATTGACAGTACACATTGGGCTTACTAAACTCTTCTGCTTTAACTGGGTGAATTCTGCTTCCTACAACTGACCTGACTGACAGAAACTTTGGATAGTTCTGCAGTGGATGCTGTTTGGCAATTTCCCATCTTAGGAGTCTGCTCCAGCAGCAACTGAATCTCACCTTTCCAGCTGTGCTTGCGCTTAGAATGTAAGCATGTGACCGGAACCCAGCCAATCAGATGAACCCAGATGGGACCCAGGCTAAGTGAATTAAACCTATCAGATCCTACTTAGACTCAGTCAACTAGATACTCCCGCTAGGCTTAGCCAATCCAGATACACCTGTCTCACCTCCCACGTGGACCCAGACCGCTTTCCCTCTCTGATCTCATCAGCCCCACCCCCACCCAAAGGCCTCCGCTCTGGCCCCACTGACCTGCCTTCTCTTCCTGGAAGACACCAGGTCCCTGCCTTGGGCCTTTTACAACTGCTCTTCCTTCGTCTTGGGATGTTCTCCCAACAAGGCTAGTGGCTCTCAGCTCTGGCTGCCCATTAGGGTCACCTGTGGAGCTTTAAAAAGACAGATGCCCAAGCCTCACCTCAGAGAGGCCGATGTCATTATTCAGGGAAGGGAGTGGCATCTGGGCATTGCCGGTGTGTTTTCTATCTCCCCAGGTGCTTCTTCTAATGTTCAGCCAGAGTTTAGAATCGCTGCCCTAGACATCCTGGCTGTGTCCCCACCCTCTTCAGGTTTCTGCTCAAAGGGCAGCTCCTCAGAGAGGCGGTCCATAATCACACCATCTGCCTCCCCTCCTTACCTGCGTATTTACCTTCAACGTGTCTATACCACCTAAATTGTATTATATGCATATTTGACTGAGTGCCAGAGGCTGCACCTGCTTTGTTCAGTGCTGTGTCCCCAGGGCATGCAGAGTGCTCAATAAGTTGCCTAAATGAACGACTTTGGCCCACTTTTTCCCCGTCTTGTTGGTCCAGCTCCTCTGGAACGGCAGTTCTGTGTAGAGGCCACTAGATGGCGAGAGTGTCCGACTGCATTCAAGGTCATCCCCAGACCGCTTGGTCTGGTCCCGCCCCCTGCCTAGCCATTGCTAAGGAGCAAGGACCACGGCAAACCCCGTGGTGCCTTCTCTCTTCTCCTCATTCATAGATTCAGAGACATTGGGCATCAGAAAACACTCGACCCAGACTAAAGTCAGAGGAAGAACGCCCCACACTTCCAAGTCCCTCCCCTCTTGTCTGGCCACTCATTGACCCTCTAAAGGTGCAGCCACTTGAGACGAGTTGCACGGGCCCCCTCACACAGCTCATGACTTTGGCCCTGCCCGTGTTCAGAGACCAACTGAGGGCTGTGACAGGCACCGTCTCCTCTTCCACGTTCCAGGCCCACCCACCACAGAGGCACGGAGCAGCGCTGGTCCTATACCAACACGGAACACCCCAGGCTTCGGGTTAAGGAAGAAAGGACAGAAGAGTGTGTATCAAATGCAGCCATTTCTGTATAAGAGGGAGAGAGGAACCGTCCTCTGCCTTGGTTTGTAAATGCAAACCGAAGGATGCACGGGAAGGGAACTGGGGGGCTGGGGAGGGACCAAATATAGGGGCCTTCTGAATCTTTTCACATTTGAGACGTGTGTCTGTATATAGTAAAAGTTAAAATTCAACATCTTTATTAAAGAGACCATTTCTCTACCACCAAGTAAGCCGCTTCTTCCTGAGCTGTCCTTTTTTCTACGGGAAGTTGCACCTGGGAAAGGAAGGGAGGGAATTGGGGGCGGGGGCAGTGGTGGTGGTGCCAGGTTTACCTCAGGGAAGGAATGCTGAGGCTGCCTGTGTTTGAACGCTGCCCACCACCTAGGAGTTGTGTGGCCTCCATCAACATCAGCAGCAGCAGCAGAAGCCCAGCCAAGCCCTGGGGACACAGCAGTGAGACGGAGGCTAATGAGGGGTGGGAGTAGGAGTCAGGGAGTGACTATGGAGGGGCATCTGAAAGACAACCACAGAAGGGTGTGCAAGGCCCAGGGAACAGCAGGTGCAAGGGCCCACAGACGAGAAAGGGCCTGGCTTGTTGGAGCTGAAAGGCGACAGTGGAGTGGCCATGCTCACCCCATCAGCCTCGCCTTCTTCCCCTAGAATGAGCTGTGTCCACCCCGCACTCCAGGATAAATACAGGGAAGGTGCACATACATGCCCTATAGAAGATAACCTTTTTTT
>NW_024342471.1:17313802-17353345 GCF_902729225.1 Pteropus medius
TTTATAAGTTAAAGTCAATACAAATATAAAAAGGGGAGGGTACTCTAAGTTCGATGACATCCACAAATTGTACATTATTTACATCTAACGCGTAGTTTCATGGGGGTCGAACGGTCCTCAGTCGAAGCTAATGCTGGACGTGCTGTAGTGTGGGTGCCTTTCCGTGCAAAGGCCGAGTCCGAACGTTTGTAATTCTCTAGTCTGACGGCGGGCGGTTCTCCCGCCTCATGTTTCCTGGCGGTTTCCTGTCTTCCTGGGGTCGGTTTTTTTTTTCCTCCCAGGGGTGGATGGCTTGTGTCGCAACTTGTCCCTAGTCCCAGAAGGTGTCCAGCCGAGACTCTTTCGGGAGGAGACCCTTCGCACCGGCACCGGCGTTGTGCTCAGAACGCGATGAGCCTCGCTTCTCATCGCTGCTCCAGCCACTGGACTTGCCACTCCGGGGATGGTCTGGGAAGGAGACCGACAGAAAGGGACGTTCAGCATCCTGCCTGCCTCCCCCCATGCAGCACGTGCCCTGCGGGAGCCCCCCGCCCCGCCCCCCACTCCACCACACCGATGCCTAAACGCTGCCACCACTGACTTCCCGAAATTTGGGTTTGTAGAGTACAGAGGCACGGTAGACTTATTTTTTTTTTTTTTTTTAGAATTTAACAACAGCTGGTTGGAAAAACAGTAGAGCGGCACTCTCACAGAGAATAAAGATGAGAGAGAAAGGTCCAGAACTGCCAAGGGAGGCATTCCTGCTGTGGTACCTGGAACTGTGTGCCCTGGTGACATGACTGGATGACACCGAGCACCCCAGGTACCTGTATGGGAGCTGGGCCACAGGAAAAAGGCACCGAAATTTGGCATTCGACCTACTTATTTTAATATTGAAGAAGTTTCATTAATCAATTTATAGGCAACAGACTTATAACGAAACCACCCAAAGAAGCAGATCATAAAGCAAAAGAAGCGTGGGCCAGAATGGTCAAGTCCCACTGGGGACACAGACCCACTGATTCCCAGGAAAGACGAGCTTGAGAGTCAGTGGAGGATGCAGAACCAGTTAAGATCTAAGAGAGCTTCAAGGACGGGTCTACCACAGGAGCTAAACAGTGGCTGAGTCAGAAATGAGGAAGTTGAAGGAAGAGCCAAATGAGGCATCTGTAAAACTAGCAAACCACCCAGACCCGCGGGCTCGCTGGACCGTCCACTACCAGAGCTCTATCAGCAAACCGCTAGACCCCATCATCTCTGAGATCATTTACCCAGCTCAGACAGATTGGAACAAAACACCTTTTAATTTCCTGGAGTGCAGCGGCTGAAAGTTGTCAACTGTTAAGCTTAGAGACAGAATCGGAATAAGTGAGGAGGGGACCACATCATCGCCCGGGGGGCGGTGACATTTCTTATCACCTGGTAAAAAGGCATGCGAGTGTTTAGTCATGAGTTCTGTTTCTGAAACACAAATGGAGAAGAGAATGATGTGCGTCCATCTCTAGAGTGAGGCGGTCACTCAGCTTTAGTCGCTTGCATCAAAGACCAAAAGGGAGTTAGTATTCTGCAGACCAGGGGTCAAGGGCCCACTCCTAAGAATCCTCAATCTACCTCTCCTTAACTATTCTTTCAGATTTGTGATGCCTGCATCTTTAGGTGTTTTGGAAGGTCTTTGGGGAGTGGTGCAGTTAGTTGGTTATCTCCATACATGAGAAAATTCTACAACAATGCAGTTGAGCCACATCATGTCCCCCACCCCCACCTCCAGCTCTGGTGAAAGCAGAGAAGGCACTAGAAGAAATGGGCTGAGCTCAGTACCGCATCTGCGCCGCACAGCCAGGTTGTACCTGCGGGGCCTAACTCCCCACGTGGACAGGACACAGGGCGCTGGCTGGCGTGGCCAATCGCTGTGGGGAGAATCAGCGTAAACCTAAGACCCTTTAAGAAAAGAGCAAAGATGAACAAGCCCCAAGGAGACAAACCAGACACTCTGACTTTCTCATTCCCTACTACTAGAGAGAACCAGCCGAGAAGAGACGCAAGCCAAAGCAAGACCCGTCACTCAAAAGAAGAGTAGAAGGCACGCCCCACAAAGAAAGAAACACGCGCACACACACACACACACACACAGAGAGAGAGAGAGAGAGAGAGAAACGAGCCTTCTGCGTGCCAGGAGTAAGTCCCCGGCAGGTTCTGTGAGACAGGGTCATACTTACACTTCTGGGCGGGGTAGGTGGGGTGCGGCTGGTGGTCTGTGGTGGTTGGGGCATAGGCAGGTTGCTTGTCACACCTGTCGCTAACTGAAGAGATAGCACAGGCAGCCTCAGAGTCTGTCAGAGCTCAAATCCACACAACCCCAAAGTGCTATTTTTGTTCATTAATACGCTACTGCTCCGAGAACTGGTTCGCTTTATGTCACCTTTCTCCAACTTAATGCATTCGCAGGAGACTAAGGAGTTTTAAAAATGCATATTAAACCATAAACTGGACACAGCTTGGCATTACAGGTGTAAATAAGGTACACAGTGACGTAAAAGCCAACTTTATAAGCCATAGATTCTCAAAATTTTGAAAGCAGAATCCTCAGCCACCAGGCTCTGCTGACAGCCTGACTTGGCCAGGGAAAGAGAGGCACCAGGACCACGGCAAGGCGGGAGACGCCACCCAAGTGATTCGGGTTACTCAGGGCACATAACTCATCTACTGCCGAGGCTGGTGACAGAACAGAGAGAAGGGGGCCATGAAGGTGCACGTGGGGAGGCAGATGAGGAAGGGGCTACGGGATCAGCTACCAAGTCAGCCACATTCTCAGCTCTGACAGTCAGACACCAACAAGTAACATCTGAAACCGAAGAGACAAGAATCAGTGATATGAAAGGCGTCTCCAAAAAACAACTAATACGGTGAAGAGTCTGCTAGGGAATGACTGAAGACACAATCAAGGAGGAGAAAAAGACAGTCCAGGAAGAAGTCAAGGCCATACAAGAACGAGAATGTCCTCACAGGACACATTCTGACCCTACAACAAGTGGCACGTCACACCGACAGACACGAATTATCGCGTTTCGCGTTTTCAGACTCGGCCAACGGCCCATAGCGAGAAGACTCAGCTGCAGTTACAGACCAGAACTCATATTCTCAACCCCGATGATGGAAAGTCACAGGGGAGAAGCTGGAGAGTCTACCTGTGACAGGGGTTGGGGGTAGGTGAGGTGAGAGAGGAGATTCTGCCTCGAGCTGCCAGAGCAAGAACCGAAGAGGAAGTGTTGTATTTGGCCAAGGTAACCCACAGCACACAAACCAGTGGCATAACTAGTTTGGGACAAGGCTAGGGAAAACAGGTCACCTACGACCCTCATTCTCATTTCCTTAAAGCTGAAATCAACAAGGAACTTCTAAAAATAAAGACCAGAAGAAGGAATACAGAGAAGAACATTATTTACAAATAAGGAGGTGAGTACCAGACACACCAAGCCCCAGCGGAGACCAGGACCGGGCAGGACGTTTCCTGTGCCATCTTATTGCCTCTAACTAAATGCATGTAATGCTCTGATTCGAATCTTAAAATTAAGAGACAAGTAAACAGGAGGGGCCCATGGTCACCAGAGGAAGCTCATACCTCCCCATACCCGCCACTAAACCCTTCTCCGTTCCGAGCCTCCTTACTTACCCTCCTAGTACCAGATGCCTACGAAGAGCTAGCGACCTCAGGTTTTATAGAGCCCGCTCTCAAGATTTCATCTGCTTTGTCACCAACAGCGACAGCCAGCAGAAGTTAGACGTATGAGGAATTCGAAGAGGAACTGTCTGCCTTGTTCACCACTAAACCCCTGGCCCTACACCTAGCACAGAGCCTGGCCGCAGAGATACTCCACAAACTCTTGCCTACCCTCCAGCTCTCTGCAGAATGCCCAGTGTCATGCACCCTCCAAGAATCGCAAGTAGAATTTGGGATCCTTCCCTCCCCCACCTCCTGCCCCTTCTTCTTCCTCCATCAAGTCGGCAGACTCCTGGGGATCATTCTTTCCTCCCCAACCCACTTGGCACCAAGTCACCAGCATCTACAGGGCTCTTTGTCCCCTCTCTCCAAGCTGAGCCTTCCTTTCCGCCCCCTTGGCCTGCAGTGTGCTTTAGGTTGGGGTCAGCCAACTATGTGGCCCACAGACCAAATCCAGCCCAATGCCTGTTTTTTCCAATATAGTTTCGCTGGAGCATCATGGCCATACTCATGTGTATACGTGTTACTTACGTGTGCTTTCATCCCACAGTGGCAGAGCTCAACAGTTGCGACGGAGACCGCGCGGCCCACGAAGCTTAAAAGTATTTACTATCTGGCCCTTTGCAGACTTTGTAGACCCCTTGGGTTCGGGGATACCGTATTCCCCTCAGAAATGCACAATGATGCAGCTCCCAGCATGTTTCTGCCTATGACCTACTTATTCCGACAGCTGCCACACACCACAGCATCTGCCTTCTTCCCAACGCCATGCTGACCTCACCACTTCGCGGCCCCAAAACCTAAACAGCGTTTCTCCAACTTGGGCCTTTCTCACACCGCCTTCCTAATCTGACACGTCCACAACCCTCCTACGTAGACTCAGTTCATGTTTTTATTTTAAACTCGTTTTTAAACTTAAGTAAAGCAGAAACTTTTATCATCACCCCCCAAAAGCAGAAAATCAATCAATACTTGCCACACATAGGAGGCAACTCTATAAAGAAACATAAGAAACACCAAATTGTAGTACTGATTTCTAGTTGGGTACCACCACGCTGCTCAGGTCGGAAGTCTGCTCTTTGTTAAAAAGAGAAACTAGCAAACATCAACGTGCGAAAGACAGCACCAAATCGAACTTGTCCTCAGAGATTTCGTCAGAACCGAAGGGGAAGTGAGGAGGAGTTACTTTTCTGAGAGACAATGCGATTGTATTTAATGCCAAGTTCACAGACTCTGTAAAATCGGTTCTGAATCCCACTCTCCCGTCCCTTCGGGGATCCTTCTCCTTCACCCTAAAAACAAACACCACTTTTTCCTCTGTGCACTTAACACGCGAAAGTGAAATAAAATTTTTGGAATTATTCGGCAGAGAGAGAGAGAAAGATCTCAGAGCTGAAAGACCTTGAATTAATTAAGCAAAACTGTCCTCAATGAAGACACCATCTTTGAACCCATCTGGCATGACCCAAAACAGGTCTGGAGAGTGCAGGAGAAAGACCCTTTGGACAGCTCAAATCTCACAGAAGAGAAAATCCAAAAGTCTCAGAAAACCCCCTTAATACAGCCTGCGAGGTTATTTATTCCCTAAGAGGAAAGGTTTTTACAGAAAGACCATCCACCTAAAATTTGTCTTCATTTCCCTAAACTATCAAGTGCCCTCATCCACCAAATACAAGTGCTGGGACCTCAGGCACAAAGCTTGCCCCAGTTTCATTTACTGTGGTCATTTCCTCGGAAACGGACCTGCCCAACCCAAACACACAGCGCCTACCCCGCACCAGGTCAGCAACAGAACCCTCTGTCCAAACACAGTTTCATGTGGGGCCCCAATAAATAAAACGGATGCAGCAGGACCTCGAATAACATCGTTTCGTTCAACGTTATTTCTATTATAACATTGACGAGATGCCGTTAAGAACCACTCGTTTCTGTCAACGAGCCTACGGTGACGTTGGTCTCATCACTTGAAAGTTGCAAAAAAACCTACCCACAACGCGAAGTGAGAACTTACTGTACAAGCAAACACTGATCAGTTTGGAGAGGCATCTGAGACTGACCTGCCCAGCCACGCCCTCACCCCCCACTGACCCACCCAGGGCACCCCCAGGGATCCCTAAGGATCCACAGTAGTTTGAAAACCACTGCCATTGAAACCCTTATAGTCCTCTCTGAGAAAAAGGCTTCCCCTCCGCCAGTGTGGGACGTGAGAGCAGCATTCACCCACCAGGGGGCAACATACCAGAGCCTTGGTTGGAGCCTAAGAGAATGGAGGAGGGCGTCTCCCTGGAGCCAGAAAGGTCGAGGGTCTAGAAATACAAAGAGAGAGAGATGGACTCAAGGCACTGGGGCCAATGTAGCCCCCAGGGAAGCCCAGGGATCCATGGGGGTGCTCGTTTCTTCCCCCCAGGCACCTTCGTGCCCTCTGCCTGCTGCGCTCAGGCCGGGGAGGCCAGGTCAGCTGGGGTGGCCCTCTACCTATGCTCTGTCCCCAGACTGAACAGGTGGAAGGACAGCACTGGGGTGGCCCCTTACTCCACCCTGTAGCCACAGCTTCCAGAACATTCACTATTTCCTCAACCTCCCTCACTGATCTATCCACCCTCCAGACTTTTACCATATCCAAAAAAGGAAGTATATTACTCCAAAATTATATTAATTCATTTTTATTTCACACTAACCTCTAACTAGGCCATAGTATCAATAAAATCAAAGGGTGCTGACTGATGAAATAATAACTTTTTTTCCCTAATACACACTGGAATAAAAACATAAAAGGTATCCATGTGCCACCTAAAATAATGTTTGCATGCAATCCATCCATGTCACAAACCCCGCACACAGAAACTAGAAGGCACCATCTTCACTGTCCGATATGGGGGCCATAACGCTGTGACTGTGAGCACTGAAATTGATTGAAATGCAATTACAATGTAAAATTCAGGTCCTCAGTCACATTACCAAGATTCAAGTGCTCAGCGGCCACAGGTGTCTGGCGGCTACCACGCCGGACAGAGCAGACACCAAACACGCTCCCCGTCACGGAAGGTTCTGCTAGACAATGCTGTTCTGAACTTCGAGAGTCGCCAGGAAGCAGCTGCCAAGTCACACCAATGTCCACTTGGGCTCCACGGTCCTCTGCCCCTGCCCGCAAGCCCACCGGTAAAAAGGAACCCCGCCTGCTAGGACGGTCACCCCCGCCTGCAGCCTGACTGCCCCACCTTGACGACACACACACCTACTACAGTGGGGCGCTTTCGGGGGCGGCCGGCATGGGGACAGGTCCTGAGACTCTGCCTGGCCCAAAGGGTTGGAGTCACTGGCCAACGGCCTGCGGATACTCACCGAGCCACTGTCCTTGCTTTTCTCGGCAGACGGCTCCTTCTCTTTCGAGGCGCTGGCTGTGTCCGAAGGGGCTGCCTGTGTGCTGGAGGTACTCCCCTGGGATGACTTGTTTAGTGTTTCTGTGTTCACCTCGGAATCTGCTTCCTGCTGAGGGGCGGTAGCTGGGGGCGAAGGAGGGAAAAGCCACGGGTGAGCCGAGTGGGACGGTTCCCGGGCCGGCGGCGGAGGCCCGCTCTGCACGTGGCGGCTCCAAAGCTCAGTCAACTCACGACTCAACAACCAGGGCCCAGTGCAGGCCCCAAGCAGCCAGACCTCCACAGCCTTCCCGAAGCTGGAATTCCAGACCGTGTGTGAACTGTTAATTTTTACAGCAATTCATGTCTTATTAAAGCATGGTGGAGATGAAAGCGCGTTCACAGAACAAACGCAGGTCATCATCAAGAGCCAGCTACTGTGGATCTAGAATTACTCCCTTCGTAACTTCTGGTCTCAGATCTATTTCAGCCCTATGGAACCACTTCCTTCTGAGGCAAGGAGTGGGGACCCCATGCGGAAAAGCAACATGACGTCTGTCAGAGAGAGGCATGCAGTGCCTGGAGACGGAAGAAACTTGGACAAACTGAAAAACAGGGCATTCAAGAGAAATTTCAGGAGGATGGACATTACGACGCCGCAACGAAAGGAAAGCTGAGGGACGATCTGGCCACGCTGTCGTAACACGAAAGGGTCGCCAGACACTTTTTTTGGCAGAACTTAGGAGAATTTAACTCCGCTACGGAAAGAGATTTAAGAAGACATCTCCCTTACACTTCCAGAATGAACCCTTAAATACGATCCAGATGCTGCAATTCTTTATATCTAGGATGTCTGTATGTGCCCCAATAAAATTAAATTACAAAACTCTATTTAAAAAAAAAAAAACCCACAACCACCAAGACATCTCCCTACGGAAGGTTAAAGGACTCTGCAACGTATGGCTTAAAAATGACTTTTTAAAAATAATAAAATAACAGAAGATCAGTATAGAGCTGGAGTTGGCAACCTAGCGCCACCTGTTTCTGTAAATAAAGTTTTATTGGAACGCAGCCACACCTGCCATTTATATAGTGTCTGAGGCTGCTCTGGCCTTACACAGAAGAACTGAGCAGTTTCGACGCACCACATGGCCCACAAATCCTAAAATATTCATTCTCTGGACTCTTTCGCAAAAAGAGTTTGCCAACCCTGGCCTAGAGAGCGTCTCTCAAACTTCTTCATTTATACGACACCTTTGAAAATTTTGCCCGTCTAAATATAGACATACTACACAGTCACATTATTTTGTTATTTTAATTTAAATAGAGCCTTTAAAATGGAGACTTTTAATTCTAAGCATATAAAGCTAATATCGTTTGCCACAAGTAAAAGCTAACTGAAAACATTACTTTTAAAACGTTATTAATAAATTCTAACTAGACAGCGTTTCCAGCTGGAGTCTCCTGGCCTGAGACCCGAGACCTGCTCTGCTTTGTTAGCTAGAAGAGATCACAGATTAGTTCCACACCAACACTCCGTTAAAACTACCACTAACATCTGTAGTTATTTATTGAAAAGGGTGGGCAAGTGGGCCAAATGCCCCGCTGAGAACCACGGCAACTCACAGGAAACTCCATCGCCTGGGCTGTCCCACAAGCCCCACCCTTTGGCAAACAATGCAAGGGAGACCAGAGGTTGAAAACTCCTGCACCTCCGGCCTCGGCCACGTGCAAAAGCTGACGTCGCACGTTGAGAGGCACAGCTGTTTGGGAGGGAGCGTGGCGAGGGGCTGGGCAAGCCACCATCGCCGCGCCAGCCCACGAGGGCGCCCACACCCACCCCGCTGCAGCCAGGGCCGGAGACGTCCCGCGTGGCCGTACCTGACTGGGTGCAGGATTTCATGTGCTCGGGCCAGTGGGCCTGCTGGCACGGGTAGTCGCAGTAGCTGGTGTTCCAGCAGCAGTAGAAAATGGCCTCCTTCTTGCAGTTGGCACACCACTGCTTCTTCTTCGTCTCGTCCACCGCCTGCTGCTTTTCCAGCTCCAGCTGCTTCTTCACCTCGGCGATGAGCCGGTCCCGCTCCTGCTCCAGGCTCTGCCGCATCTCAGCCATGGTCAGCTCTGACGGAGGAGGAGAGAGCACGCCGGCTTCATCCCCCGTCCCCCAGTGCAGGGCGTGGGGGGTGTCCAAATGGATCCTGACACAGATGTGAGCTGTAGCTCGGAGGTGCCTCAGCTGGGTACCCCGCTGGGCTGGTAACACAGCGCCCCCAAGCCCCGGTATCTTCATCTCTAAAATAGGCACTCATCACACCAACCTGACTGAGCTGTGTTAACAGCAAGTTAAGGTAAACGAGAGGTATCTCAATTAATGACACAGCAATCACAGGAGCCCCTGGGTGCTTGGTTCTGTGGGAAGCCTCCAAATAAAGCCTCAAACCAATTTCCACTCAACTCAATTTCAATTTTGTCCTAAGTAGAAGCCTTTTTTTTTTTACCTATCAAACACTTATATGCAGGCACAATTCTGAGCACTTTATAAATATTAACTCGTTTATATCTAGGATGTCTGTATGTGCCCATGAGGTAAGGACTACTATAATGCCCCTTTCACAGATGAGGAAACTGAGGCACACGGCTAATAAGGGCAGAGCTGGGACCAGAACTCAGACTTGCTTTCTTTTCAGTGTGTTTAGTGGCAATGGATCCAGCCTACCAGAGGGTGCTGTGGCCGACCGTTATGCTGACAGACAGCTGTCAAACTGCCCCCTCTCCTGAGATCTCTCTCATTTTACTTGAGACATCTGCAACTCACCTGGGAGCGACCTGCACACTGAAATAAATGGTTTCTCCATTCCTTAAAATCCTCTTCCTGAAATTTAAAAATGGACCCTTCAAAACAGACCAGTAAAGAAAATCCACAAGTATTTTTTTCCAAATGTGCAGTCACTACTTAAAAACAGAGACTGCATAAAAATAGATCCTTTGACTTTACTAGAAAAACAAGAAGAAGCAACAACATCCAAATAAACATCCCACATGGTGACAAGATAGAGAACAGCGGGCTTCTCTTCTGTCGGCTTCATGAGAATTTGAGTTTACAACATGTGATTTCAACATATACCACCGGTGAGCAAGTGGGCACACCTGGGCATGCCTCCCTAACAAAAGAGAGCCTATGGTTTCCAGCAGCCTATCTCTGGGGCTGCTATTACATGAGGGTCTGAAACAAAGTTGCTCTATCTGTGGGGGCAAAAACCTGCAACAATATTCACACAGAAGGGTAGCCAGTCTAACCCAGCGACCGACAATGCAGCTTGTGGGACGCAGAGGCAGGATTCCAGAATTTGTTCAAATACTTAATATTCAATGGTTAGGAGGGCAAGTCTGGACTTGAATCATGGCTGTGTGACTTTGAACAACTTCCATAACATGTCCGTGCCTCGGTTTCTTCATCTGAAAACCAGGGTGAGAGAGAGACCCCTTTATCATAGGGTTTCTGGAAGAATTATTTAATTCATGAAAAAGCACTTAAAACAGTTCCTGGCCCCCAGGTAAGAGTTCAATAAGTAGGAGCTGCCATTACCCTCATTACTATCATTTTGTTGCTGATGTTGATATTTTGAAGAGAGTGTTTTTTTACACCTGGTTCTGTACCTGCTTTTATACCTGGCTTCCCCAGGCTGGCCTCTCCAGGAGTCTGTGGTCTCCCTAGCCTACTTTTGACTCAATTCCCATCGGGGCCTGACTCCAGAGGTGCGACGAAGTTCACGTCCATAACCTTTCTCGGTGCGTTTTGCCGGGCCTTACCCAAGTTGTGTTTCATTTCAGACAGCTCCTGCTGGTGCAGCCACTGAAGCTTCTCAATCTCGATCCTCAGCCTGCGGATCTGTAGCGGAAGAGAAAGACTTAAATGGTGCGTCTGAAAAATAAGTATGCAAAACATAGATTGTATAAACATTTTTTTCAAAAGGCATGTCTGGGGGCCCTTCACCAGCAGGGCCCAGAAGCTCGACCTCTCACTGTGAATGAAGGAGCAGACAGCCTGGGTCTGTGCTGAGCCCCCCCACAGCTACACTCTAGAGAGACAGGCCAGTGGGTTAACCCGAAGTCACAAGAAATTATTCCAGAAAACTGAATACAAGCAGTCCATCTTTTCTAAGAAATAGTGGCACTAGGAGAAGCCACTTAAAAGTGAAAACGAAGACCAGCGTTTCATAATAAATAACACATAAGATTTTTGATTAAGACTTTGGCCTACAAAAATGAAACTAAAAACAAATAACGATAGCTCTATTTTACCTCTTACCTAAGGTTTTAGGTGGGGACCAGAGCCATTCACTTGAAATTCCAAAGCCTAATCTCAAAACCAAGGGATATTTTGGGGGAGAGGGGTTTAAGTTTGGGGCCAAATTCATTTGGAGGAGAAAAGAAATCCAATCCATCTAAAATGAAAATAAGGTATCCGTCCCCTCTCTCCAGCCCCATGTTTAAAAATCACAATGTTCTAGCTGGGGAGATGCCGCCCTTCCCTCTTCCTCCACAGCGGCGCCCTGGAGACGCTGGGCTGTCACAACTGGAGGGTGACACTGGCATCTAGTGGGTAGAAGCAAAGGATACTGCTAAACATCCTACGATAGACAGGACAGCCCCTATGACAGAGAATTACCGGGCACAAGTGTCAGCAGAGCTGAGGTTGAAAAACCCTGATTCATCCCACCTCGTGTGAACCATGACATGGTTCACTACAGAAATATGTCCAGTGTGGGGGGCTGCCGCCTATTACTTCTCTCAAAATCTGAACAATTCTGGCATGCATCTCGTAGGACTCAAGATTTCAAGTGAAACTTTATGGACCCACACTTTCAACTGTGTGCTTATTCTTAAAATGAACAACTAAAGAATAAAGTTTGGCGGGGGGCTGGGGTGGGAGGTTTTGCTAAAGCAACATTTTCCCCTCTTGCTTGACGTTCCCAGCATAATCAGAAAGAGGGTCATATTAGCAAAAATACCCAAGGTGATTCACTGATTTCTTGGGGGACCTCTTTTAAACCTTTATACCCACATTGTACACTGTCGAAGGCCTCTCGGGGCACGTTCTTGAAGCTTTTCTTCTTCACCCGAGGGCCAGCCTAACCCTGCCAGGCCCTCGTTGGTCAATGGCTTTACATGGGACTGCCACAGTTCTCCATCGCTGGTATAAAAAAAGTCCAAACTTACAGAGATGACCAAGGAGCCAATTTTACATGGAGCAAAAAGAACTCGTTTCCAGTTTCAGCAGTGGGTTAACAACTCAGGCTCTGGTTTGGGCTGTTTTATGAGAAGGGGACTGCTCACGTAGCTCGGGCATGTCTCTGCAGCATCAGCCTTCTGGCTCAATGAAGAAACACCCTCACCAACAAGCCCCATCGGCCCAGCAGGCCTGGCGACCGGAGCCGGGGCCCCAGGACTGGGGCGGGGGGCAGGGTGGTCCTGGAGAAGCTTCCTCACGACACCATCCCACAGCAGCCCACAAAACACTCTTAGCAAATAGAGAATGAACGTGTCGTCTCTGACCTCGGCTATTGTGCTTCCAGCAGTGTTTTTAGAAAGGTCGTTATATATTTCTGTCATCGTTCCTTTTATCGCATCCATCATCTGAAAGATAAAAACAGAAACAATTCAACTGATCGCTTCTCTGAGGCTTTTCTAGATAACATGCATCTAAACTCTAGCTGCATAAAAGCAGTGGGTCCCCACTGGTGGGGGAGGGGGAGGGCATATTCCTGGCATCGAGTGGGTAGAAGCTGGGGGTGCACCACCGTGCACAGAACAGCCCCCACGACAAAGGATTACCCAGCCCAAAATGTCACAGGTGCCGAGGCTGAGAAACCCTGATATAAACCAGAAGGGTCACCCACAAGTTCTCTGTTTCCCATTCTGAGAGCAGCTCACGTAGTTTCTACAGCCACAAGCTGAACTAGAGAGGCTGAACTAGGCCCCAGATGTGTTTTGTGTAGGTAGCACAGCACAGTGGGTTCCAAGGAGGGACTGTTATATTGTGTAGCTGTTGTTTTTCAATTCTTTCCCCTTAAAAAAACAGTTTCATTGCTATACCATGTAATTCACCCATTTAAAGTGTAAAATTCAATGGCTTTTACCATATTCAGAGTTGTGTACCCATCACCACCACCAATTCAGAACCTTTTCATTACCCCTAAAAGGAACTCTACTCTCCCTACACCTTCACACCCCCCTCAAAATCCCCATTGCCATCCCCCAGCCCAACAACCACTAATCTGCTTTCTAACTCTATAAATTTGCTAAATCTAGAGATTTCATATAGGTGGAATCAGACAGTATATGGTCCTCTGTGACTGGCTTGTCTGACTTAGCATAACATTTCAAGGTTATCTGTTTTGCAGGGTGTGTCAGGACTTCATTCCTTTTTATAGACCAATACTAGAGTTCATTGTGTGGATGTAGCTGGTTTGTTATTCTAATGCCTTTGATCAAGACACTGCCTTTCCAGTTTGTGTAGCTATCTGACCCACGTGGGCATCAGCGAGCTTGTGACACGGGCTCAGGTCTACCCAGCAGGCACCCAGGTATCTGATGACCGAATGTACTCACAGGATGAATTTCTCTCCTACCTCCCCCTGGCTGGCTGACTGCTCCCCGCATCACAAGAGAAAGAGAGGACAGGAGACCAAACTAGGGCTCAGGCTCAGCCTTGCTACTGCCGAGCCTCCCCTGCGTTTTGCAGCCCGAAGGCAGGACAAAGAGCGCTCTCGTATCTGATGTCCCAGATGTGTCCCCGCCACTACCTCTTACCACCCACACTGTCCGAGCCTCGTTTCCCCATGCAGAAAGCAGGGATAACAGCGCCCCCAGGTGGGGTGTGCACAGGGACTGAATAAGAAAAATCACATGAAGGCTATGTGGTTCAGTGCCCGCTGCAGAACAGGTGTCCATAAAGAAATACCTGTTCGTCTTTTACAGAAAAATTCACATAGGTATGTAATTGTGAAACTACTGCCAAACCCCCAAACGGTAACCCCAACTTCACCCTCAAATGGGGGGAAAATGAGTAAAATAAAATATCTGTCGCTCCTTGCTTATTGTGGGGCCACCCTGGGACGCTGCCAGCAAAAACAGTGTGCTTTATGCAGCTTTACGGTCAGTCATTCTGCCCGGGCCTCCTTACTCCACTGCACCATCCACGTCAATTTAAAATATTAAAATGAAATTGCTTAAAACTTTAGAAAATGAATGAAATATAATACGTTCCTAACGCCACGGTTACATTCCATTCTAAAGAAATCATCAATTTGTGGACCGACTTTCACTCTTCCTTCCAAATATAGCAAAGAACTCGATGTTAATAAAGAAAGTCTTTCTGCCAAAACACACAAATCTGGGTCTTCAACTCGGGATCACCTCGGAGACAGGAAAGTTCATCAGCTCTAAAAATATGTCACCGTGCTCATTTTCTTAACTGCAAAGAAAATGTCTAATGAAAAATGTTCCATTCTTCGATTTTGCTGTGAGAGGAAAGGAGGAGGCAGAAAGTAACAATAAAAAATGGTTTACAGGAGCTACGAAAAACGGCTCGGTGCAAACCACCAGCCAGATCCTGGCCTCGCTTTTCTCATCTGTAAAGAGACAGCTGGGACCAAATCAAACAGAAGGTGATACAAGGCTCAATTTGTAAGCAGAACAAGAGACCATTTAGGCAATTCCAGATAACTCCTTATATCAGTAATGAAAAAATTACTCCCCTTTACTTCTCTTGAAATCCTATAGATCGTATTAGAAAATCTCAGTTTGGTGCCAGGAAATGCTCTGATGATACTCTCTCATTTTAACAAAAGGAACGGACAAGGAACAGTTTCTGATGAGGTTAAACGTCATTTTAAGTTATGTCAATTTAAGTAAAATTTCATTTAAATAAAAGTATTAAGTCAATACTAGTTCAGGTGGGGAACAGGTAAGACAAAAACCTCGAGGATGGCAAAAAATAACTGACACCTGAATCTTCCTATTGTGAAGCTTGGGGACTCTATGACAATTCCTGCATTGGAGTCAAAAGAGGGACAGGCATACTAAATAAGAGACGAAGTTATCCCCCAAGACAAGGTTCTGATTATCCACACTGAATCTTAAGTAGAGTTGCTTAAAAAAGGCACATGCAAAAAACAATCAGGTTGTGGACACTGGACTTCTGTGGTCAGCAGGCTGCATGTGAATTCACAAACCAGTTCAAAGCCACTGTCTAGATCCTGGCTGCTGTCACCCAAACCTCAGCTCGACCATTCACTGTGTGACAAGTCGCATAACCTCGCTGGGCCTCAGTTTTCTCACCTATAAAATGGGGGCGATATCAGTAGCTATCTCATCAATTTGTCATGAAGATTAAGTAATATACAGAAAGCACTGAGAACAGTGTCTGGCCCAGAGTAAAAGTCATGCAAACATAAGCTATCACTAAGTGTCATCGTACCTGGTATGACAGACAGACTAGACTCCAAGATGGCTGGCCTGGCAACCTACTTCTAACCAACAGAATGCGGTGAAGGTAATGGATGGGGGCTCACTTCTGTGCTTAGGCTGTGTAAGATGGTAACTTCCATCTTGCTGGTAGCCTTTCTCTGTCACAGACTTCAATGAAGCAAGTTGCCATGTTGGGAAGGCGTACGTGGCAAGGGAGAAGGGTGGACTCCAGCCAACAGCCAGTTAGGAACTGAGGCCCTCGAGGCAGTGACCCCTGTCAACCATCACCTAAGTGAGCTTAGAATGGGTCCTTTCTCGGTCTTCAGATGAAATCTCAACCCCAGGAGACACCATGACAGCAGTCAACCAGAGGTCCTGAAACGGGGACCCAGCTCAGCCACGCCTGGGCTCCTGACCCATGGAAACTATGAGGTAAGAAACGTGTGTTGTTTTGCTACGTTTTGTGGTAATTTGTGAGGCAAAAGAGGAAAAATAAACCTAGGTAGAAGGATTTTAAAAATCACCAACAAAAATTATATATCTATGTCTCACGCTATCCAGTACTAAAAACGGTTACACCTTTAACATGATATAGCAACTCTTTATCATAAGACTTCAAGAATTCTGGAAACAACGATTTTCACCCATTTTCTCTAAAAACCTGAATAATTTACTCATTTAGTAACTAACTGGTAATTTTCACAATAGTAAAGAGGAAATTATTATTATTACCTACTTACTAGTTTGCTAAATGCTTAAATTATTACTCATTAGCTACTATGAATAGCTACTGATAGTAATAAGCTCAGTGATGAGAAGTTAGGGAACAACATGCACTTAATCAACGACCCTACACCAAGCACCTACTATGTGCCAGGCATGGTTCTAGGCCCTGGCAGTGAGCAAAACAGACCGAATCCCATCCTTGGGGAGCTGGCATTTCTGGGAGTTACTTACTGCCAAGTAAGGGCACTGCACGTCACTCCAGAGCACTCTCTTGGCGGTGAGAACTGCAAGTTTTCTTAGCCCAAATTCAACCAATGAGCATAAAATCACTTGGCAAATTAAGAGAGAAAAAGAAAGAGCCCGCACAGCGAACACTGCTAGTGAACAACACACAGCGAGAACCTGGCCCACCGTGCCGCTCGACAAGGACTACGCCTCGGAGGACGGGCCATCCTGGTCCCTGGGAAAACCTAGGTGTGGACATCACACCTTATAAATATCACGTTTAAGCCCCTATCATTTTTATTCTCCATCGCTTCGAAAAGCAAACCAACCCTTAGGCCTGCTATTAACCAAGAAAGGAAAAGAAATTTGTTCCAGCACTTAGGGAAAATCTGTCTTAAAGAGGGACGTGCATTCTGAAGCCTAAGTGTCATTCTGTGTCACTGTCCTGTTATGTACTGACTTTAGAAGCTAAGCCCTCTCGGCGTAAGAGTCAGTCTAGAATAGTCTACACTTCCAACATAGAGCCGAAGGAAGAATTAGTCTTAGAGACCCTCAATAAAAACAGCGTCTTCTCCCCTCAACACCCGCTAAAGCCTGCGAGGTCATGACCCTCGCAGTCCCCTAAGGAAGCTGGTGCTCCGACAGCCCGCCAGGCGCCTGCCGGCACTCACTTTGCTAGTGTACTTGGCTATGTCCGCGGCGACATCAGCAGAGGCGGTGGCGATGGGCAGGTCGGCGCTGACGGAAGATGCGAGGGTGCTCGTGGACCCCGAGCTGGTGACCAGGGGTGACGACTGAGTGCTGGTCACCAGGGTGATGGTGGAGGTGGACGGGCTCTGCGTGATCTCCTTCTGTTGGACAGCTAGGAAAGCAAAGTGTCCTGGTCACCCCACTGCTGCGAGAAGGGCCAGTCCCAGCACAAAGCCATGGTGAGGGAGTGAAGCCCCAGATCTTAGGCCCTGGGAGCTTTTCCACGTTCAGGTGACAAAGATTTTCTCCTTGACCAAATATCAGCCAGGCTCCTCCTCACTTAGCCTCGACCATGGTGTATAAAGACTTAAACACCAACGTAGCTTCTAACAGCTCAAGGCCACACCCCTGGGGTGACCCCAGTCCCCTTTAAAGTGTCTGCCTGAGAAAACTCAAGGCCACTCAAAGAACTGACTGTTCAGGAGAATATCTAAAGATGGGGCCCCTGTCTCCAGCTTCTAGGGGAAGTCAGAAGCTGAACTCCGATAGGCGTCAGTTAGCAAACCCCGGTGGGTTTCACATGGACCAGCCATCTTCCCACTTTTGTAAATTTTCACATCCCTGACTGTTGTCCCACCCACCCTCCCCGCTTGCTATCACCTCATTCTCCTTTTAAAACACCCAGTCACCTCTGTACAAATCAAAGTCGACTTCAGTTTACACCAGACTTTTGTCCCTATGTTAAAAGTCCGTTACTGAATAAATTCTGTCCTTATCACTTTAAGTAGAATCCAGCTTTGTCTTTGACACAAGAAAACGTGGAGATGGAGAAACACACCATCAATGAGCCTCTTCTTGCCTAAGTTCTTCTGGGGAAGGTTCAGAATGCTTATAGGGTATAAAGACAGAAAACTGGAACCAGTCATCCCAAATCTCAGAATCCTAGATTCAGTTCTGTCCCACCAACTCTTGAAAAAGGGTGATCAAGCCAGCTGTACTCCACCCTATTCGATCTTTCAGCCTTCCCTCTCCCCAATCTTTGAAGGGTTTCGTTGGGGGGCCAATTCAAGATGTGGCTGCCTTTCAACCTCCTATTCTGCGGCTACTCTGAATTCAGAGTCCTACTCACTAGGTACACTCACTACTTGAAAGCTTCAGTCAAGGAGTCCAACCTTCAAGGACTCAGATGCATGTCTTCCCCACGGACGAGACCTGCATCAGTGCACACAGGAGCTGGGCAATGGCTACCCATCAGATGAGCACTTTCTCCGCCCCCTCGTCAGCTCCAGACCAAGCCTCCTGCACGGCTGGTGGGGATTTTGACTTTGCAACTTTAGCACCCGGTTCTCAGTGCCGGCTCTTCTTGTGGATGTGGCCAATCCCCAGTCACTGAGAAAGGCTTTGCTACTGACTTCTCGCCTCATTCTTTTCAAAATAATGGCCAGAGGTTCACAAGGGTGCACAAGGAAACAAATACAACAGTATGCACTGCAGCACTGCTTACAACAGGGAAAAACTGGAAGCAACCAAAATGCCCATCCGTAGGGGAATATTTTAAATAAACTATGGCATACTATGCAGCAGTCTAAAATAAGATAGAGCTGTGTGTACTGACATGGACGGACCTCCAAAACATGCTGATGGGTGGGGGGAAAAAATGGTACCATTTTCATGTTTTAAAAAAGGAAAAAAAAAAAGGAGTATTGTAATGGAGAGTCATATATATAAATATATATGCGTACGTGCATAAAAAAGGTTTCACAGTTAACAGTGGCCACTGAGAAAGGGAGGAGGATAAAACGGAAGGCCAATCGGGACAATTGCATGAATTGGGACAAATTTTGCATAAATATCTTGCCCCCTTTCCAAGGAGAATATATGCATGTATCATTTATAAAATGAAAAAAAAAAAAAATTAAAAGTAAAAAATCAGGTTACAAAACGATTTCTAAAAGTAATGCCAAGTGGAATGTGTGAGGCCTTCAGGGTACAAATGGCCACGAAACAAACGGGAACTAAAAAAAGAAAAAAGAAAAAGGAAAAAGAAAAGAAAAGAAAAGAATGGTTTTTCTCCTGTCGATGTGGCAAAAAAAGGGACCGGACGCCACGGAGAGCAGAAGGGGAGGCTCGGTACCTTTCACAGCCTGTCTGGTCTGATATCTCGTCCCCTGGGAAGACTGAGGCTGCTGCTGCTGGTTTTGCTGCTGCTGCTGCTGCTGCTGGCGCTGCATCTTCTGCATGTGCCACTTTTGGGAGGACGTTTGAAACTTACTTGATGAGTTCCACACGACCCGCTGCACGGCCGGCGCAGTCTCCTTCGGTAAAAGCGGCCTCTGCTTTTTCACCGGGCTCCCTGTGGCGGCGGCGGCTGGGGCCGTGACCGTGGACGTGGTGCTGGTGGTGGCCGTGACACCAGCCGTGGGAGTTTGGGAGGACGAGCGGGTGAGGACCGGCGTTTCGGGGGGAGACTGGCTGCCTGTCGTCGTGACCGGTGGCGCTTTAGCTACAACTGAAGCCAACGCAGGGAAAAGCAAACAAAGAAAAAGCGGATTGGATTCAGGTTCGCCTGCAGGGTCTCCCGGCCAGCAAGTTCTGGGGGAAACAACCCGGGTCCAGGTACGTCCCCAAAATTTGCTCCCCCCTCTGCATATTCTCACCTTATTTACTTAGCATCTTCTATCTCAGCTATCAGCCTCCTCTTGTGAGCACCTGCTCACATCTGGACATGTCAAAGCCTCTGGGGAAAACGGGGTGAACCAGACCCAGCCCGTGCCCTCAAGATGCCCGTGAACTTGAGGAGGAGGCAGTGCACGAACAGTCACACTACCAGTGTCCTGTCTTCTGAAGTCAGAATTGGGTGGACACTAAGAGAAAGACCCAGCCAAAGTCAATACAGGAATTAAGAGAAACCCTCTGGCTAGAGCGTGTACCCCAAAGAAACGGATGGGTTCCCAATGGCCGAGGCACCGAATAACATTAAATCATTCAAAACCAAAAGTGTCCCTTTAACCTCGTTTGAGTCCCTCCAGGACAAAGTCTCAGCCTGGCAACCCGCGCCTTGACGCCTAACACTAAATGGGATTCCACCCCAAGACCAGAACCTTCCAGACACGATGTATTATCTAGAATTTGAGTGGCTTCCTTTGGATTTTATTTATTCTTGCGATAAATGTATTACAGGTATAGCAAGCAATACTGGTTTACCTATTGTGTGATGGTCAAGTGATGGAAAATGGGTTTAATTTTTTTTAAAGAGTAAGTTGTTTCAAATAAAAATACTAAGTCAATAACTATATACAAGCAGGACTTGAGAATGGCAAAGATAATGAACATGAATGCCTCAAGTTTGGAGAAAGCTGCTTTACGGAGTATGTCTTCTGGGAGGAGCTGGGCCATGGGGGTGGAGGTTTGGGTTTCACCAGGCAGAGCTGAGACTCTGGGGGGAAATAGCATTAGCCAAGACATGTTTAAACAGGGAACATTTCGGTGAGTGAGGGAGGCAGTGAGCAAGGGGGGCCGGAAGGCAGGTTAGAGCCAGAAGCACTGAGCGGCACAGACAGGGGCAACAATGTGAGGGCTTGTTTAGAGAACAGGGGTCAGTTATCGCTGGCAAGGTGAGCCTCCCCACAAGGATCACACACTAAGCACAGCTGCAAGTCAGCGCCCCAATTGTAGATGATGTGCTTGGATATCAAACTCCTTTTAATGAAGACTCCACCCGTCTTTCCAGATTTGTAACTCCTAGAAAAGACCTGAGTCTTGATTATTCTAGGGAAGATTTTCAGTGAGCTGTGGGTCTTGGAACACCAAGGAAATAGAGAAGGAAAGACAAGATGACTTTTCTGACAAGGGAGGCTTTCTTGGTGCTTATTGCATCTGGCTGGCCCTCCTGCCCCTCTGGAGAGGAGAGCTCAGCCAAGTTCATGGCCAAGGGTATGGGGTGGGACAGGAAGGGGAGCTCTTCCTGCAGTGAGGAGCCTCAACCCTTCCCCAGGACAACCTGCCGAACACTGGATAGAGAACCTGCCCCTTTCAGGGGCGCAGGTAGCTTTGAACCTGGCCCTTCTAAGAACCCACAGAGGGAATGGTCTCCAGGTAGGGTTCCTAACCTGCAGAAGTACCTTCAATACCATCTTCTTTTCTGCCATGTGACCTAAAAATACACTATTATTATTGATTAGCTAGCCTAGTCTCCGCCTCAGTCCAAGGGCAACCACAAAAAGATCCTTTTCTCTCTCTTGATCTGTAAAAGCAAACGGCCAGCTTTGCATATTGCTCTGCAGGAATCACGCCTAGCCCACTTTTCCAAGTAAATAACTGGCATTTGCAATCTGAAAAGATTCTACGCCCAAAACACTCTTTGGGGGTTATCATTCAGACACTAATGTATTTGAATTTCTAGGGGATTCTGATGGTTCATGAAGAGGAAAAACAAAAGGCTCTGGAAAATTCTGTTTGTTCTAGAAACTCGGAGTATGTCATCAATTACCTATAGCCCAAAAAAGTGTTGCTCCCTGAATGGCCAGCATCCAGATGCTGCCCCCGTCAAATTAACCTACTTATTCCAGAGTTTGGCTACTGTTTTGTATGTAAAATGAGGATTTTTTAAAAAAGTTACCGATGTTACAGGTGAGCACAGGTCTCTAAGTGAGCTCCCTTTGCCTGTTCTGTCATCACTTGCTATTACAAGCTGTTTTAGTATTATGAGGATTCACATTCTATGCATAAGCTGAATTCCTAGCCGAAGGGATGTTAGAGTTCACCAGAGCACACTCTAAAATGCCCTTCGCTTTAATAAATTCATAAAAGCACATCGTTGAAAAGATGCTCTACTGCAGAATAGGAAATCGGACACGAAGCCTCTTCTTCAAGCCCAAACCATCGTCAGGGGGAGGATCTGGAATTTAAGAATAGTTGGTTTTTCCCCAACCCCTGGGAATCTGCTCTAACTGAATTATATTTTAGAATCATCTTCAGCTTAATCCTCCACCGCAAACTCAGGGCATCCTGGAGAAATTTCCCTCCAACATCAGTGCAAGGAAGAGCTCTGCTTCATGTAATTGACTGGATTTTTTTTTTATTGTTTGGAAAATATGAGATCTTTTAAGGCTGGGACCCCAATCCCTGGGCCACGGACCGGACCGGTACGTGGCCTGTTAGCAACCAGGCCGCACAGCAGGAGGTAAGCAGCAGGCCAGGGAGCGAAGCTTCATCTGTATTTGCAGCTGCTCCCCAGCACTAGCATCACCACCTCAGCTCCACCTCAGATCCTCAGGCATGAGACTTTCATGGGGGCACTGGTCCCTGGTGCCAGAAAGATTGGGGACCACTGTTTTAAGAAACTGTGTTTCCTCTTTTGCTCTGACTGCTGGGCAGCTCGGAGCCAAAATGAATCCCAACTTTGCTAACTCTGAAGGATGAAACACTATGTATTTCTGTATACAAACTCTTCCCAGACCTTTCACTATTCTATCGTATTTGCATTTTGTTTCATGATTATGAATTCATGTGAATCTGTCACAAATCCCTTCTGGAAGAGGAAGGAGCATAAAACCAATCAATGAAAAGATCTGTTCCAGAAAGAAGGGGACAGTATAAATATATTTCAGTATCATTTATAGGAACACTGTCATCTATACCCAAATATTCCCACAAACCTCATGGAATAAATGCTATTCCTACTGTTCTCTGCAACATGAGAGGCGGTCCTTCAAAGCCCATTTTTAGAGCCATCCGCAAATCTAAAAGATGACTCAGGGATGCTGTGGTGGTCTACCCTTCCTGTCTCACTCAAGTGCTCTCTCTCTCCCTCCTGCACATGCAGAGACATGTCAGCCTCGCTTGATGACCTGCAGAAATAAAGGTTCCAGAACAGCTCAGACTATGACACAATCGCAGAGGAAAGATCCTCAAGGCCTGTCTGTGACTTCCCTTTTAAGCAGCCAGAGTATGCCCAGGGGACACAGAATCACATCTTAACTCAAGGGTCTGGTTGAGAAGCTAGCTCCTGTCACAAGTTAGGCATAATCAAAAATTAACCCTGGTGACCCCTTAAGCTACTCACAAAGTACATATGTTTTACGGGGCTATATCGTCTTCATTTACCCTTGGTCAATGTTACTCCCGGGCCCCCAATGAATTCTTCATTACCTTTCTTGGGCATGTTGGGATCCCCTCACTAACCACTTGCTAAACCAACAGAAAATGTGCTGACTGCTTTGTCAATGGAAAGGACACCCTTCAAATCATTCCCACGTGCATTCTGAGGGTTTGCTAACATGCCTGGCTGCAGCAGGCCTATGGACAGCCACTGCTGGTTCAGCCTATAAAACCAGCAACAGAAGCACTGCTGAGACTCAGGCAGTCGTTCTCAACCAGGGGACATTCTGCCTTCCAGGGGACATCTGGAAATGTCAAGACACATTTGACTGCCACAACTGGGCAGGTGCTACCAGCATCCAGTGGGTAGAGGCCAGGGATGCTGCTAAACATCCTCCAATGCACAGGACAGCCCCCACCACAAAGAATTACCTAGCCCCAAGTGTCAGTAGCGCCAGGGTTGAGAAATCTGAGCTCAGGTCAATTAAATCTAAATATGGTGGGTGGGGCAAAAGACCAGTTCAGGCACACACCACACAACGCCGCGTGGATTTCCAGCGCCCTAAGAAGCACTCGGCATTCTGGCACCACCTACCCGCACGGTCTCATATTCTGGTAAGAAAACACACTTTGAGATGCCTAGGCAACATAAGGGGAGGAAAGGGCAGGTAAACTCATCGAGATCTTCAAACTGAACACGCATAACAATTTCAGCCTTGTCAACTGTCTAAATGTTGACATTTCAAGGAAAAGAGTGAGCATATTGAGTATAAAGAAGCTGCTTAAGCTAAAAATGACTTGATTACTAGAAGCAACTACTACTTCCTAACTTATTATATCCGCACTAAAAATCAACCCCATTGGGTATTGGCCGGGTTCAAGGTGAGGAGGCCCAGTTTAAGTCCCAGTCTTATCAGGTAACCAGCTAGCTAGGTGACCCTGAGTCAGTCAAAGCTTTGTTGTGCCTCCTTTGGTGATGTTAGAGGGTCACATAACTTTTGATACTACAAGTGCAAGGTGTCATGTGAAACCAAATCAAGAAACTGGAAACTGTACAATCACTTACCATCCTGCTTGGGAGACGGTTCTTTGGGTTCCTTCTTATTTTTTCGACCCTCCCGCCCAGAATGGTCTTCTCCTAAATCTATGACAAGTTCGCTCTCTGAATCGGAGTCCAGGCCCAAATGGACTGTGGGGGAATCCGTCTCATCTTTTCCCTTCGGTTTATCCTTTGTGGGATGAGGTGAGGGTTTTGCTTTTTCTGCAAAGTCCTTCTCAGGCTGGGGACTTGGTTTGTCCTTGACTGAACCTGGATCTGCTTTCTCACTGGTTGGCGATGATGTGCTTTTCATTTCTTCTTTAATTTCCACTGGGTTTGCCAGTTTGGGCTTTTTTTTGAGAGCAGATGGCTCTTTGTCCATCTGACGACCTTCTTTGTCTTCGGCGTCTTCTGGCTCATTCTTGGACTTCTGCTCATCATCGCTGATATACTCACTATCGCTACTGTCTGACTTCTCAGAATCCTCTGAGTCGCTGTGCTCTACGGCCGTATACACGTCTTCTGAGATTTCATTTATGCCTAAATTCAAAAAGAAAACCCAGCATGTGGCGCAGTCACAAAATAAAGAGCAGGACCAAAAACGCAAACATTTTCCACGCCAAACGCTGGAAATAAAAAAAAATACATTTCAAATCGCATCACATTGGCCTGGTGGGGTCAGCAGGGAACTCATGTTGCCACTGATGACAGGTGACAAAGGGAACTTGTGTTTGGTTTCAGGTATCAACATTCAAAGATGACAGGGGACCAAACGGCATAAATTTTGAATTTATCTGGAGCTAAATCTTTACAATATTGGTAACTAACTGGGATACAGAAAATGGGATGGATGGAAGGAAACATCAGAGATAAGCTGCTAAAACTGATCCATTTTACAGAACAGAAAACAGAGGCCCAGAGAAATCACTTGGCCCAGGACACACCAAAAAATAAGACAGAGGCAAAGCCAAAACCCTGGGCTCCTGACTCACCACCAGCACCCTTCCCAGGCATTCCCAAAGCATTGAAGTCCTTCCCGCTTTGTGTCCAGGGCACAAAGAAATAAGCCAAAGCTTTAAGGCAGAGGTGGCAACCTCACGGCCCGCAAGCCTGTGACACGTTTTATTTGGGAAGCAGTGGCTGGGCCCGCAGGTGTTTTATTGTTTGTTTTTCATTTTTTAATTTGGAACTTGGTGCCCAATTCACAAATCAGGAAATTTCACAGAGAAATCAAGATGGCGGGCTTGTGCTGAGAGGCCACCAGCCCCTTTAGGTGGGGGGCACCGTCTCCAGGTGACCCAGTCCCCATCTTGCACTCTGAGCTGATACACAGAGTCAATGTCATTGTGTCTGCGTTGTTCGTGCACTTATAATGGAGCCAAAAGGAAAGTCACCAATTTCCATGTCTCCATCAAAAGGGAAAGACGAAACAGCAGGTGTTTCACATACACACAAACGAGAATGGGCGAAAGCATTATTACTAACAATAGTTCCATTTAACCCACTTATGTCTCCTGCTCCCAGCGATGAATGTCCACAGGCAGTGGGCAAATAATACTATATCTGAAAATTTTGAAAAGATGAAATCCCAAGCAACTCTTACTGCCTTCATTCTAGAGCAGTGGGTCACTATCCTGGCCCAGACACACTGCAAGCAAACTTGCAAAATGACAAGAGCCATCAACAGCCCAGAGCACTAGACACCAGCCGAATCTCTGGTGAATTACATCTGCCTCCACCGGGGCGCAAACAAAAACAGAAGTCAAAATATAAAACCCAGATCTGGTATAATTTCTGGGTCGTTGGGCTTGTGCTAGTGTAGCTAATGATCAGACAGAAAGATGTGTGATAGGAAAAGCTAGGGTATCAGAACCCAAAGGATATAAACCGAAATCCTGCTCCTCCGCTCTTATTAGCTACGTGACCCTGAATGAGCCTCAGTTTCTTCACTGCAAAATGGAACTGATAACACTATCAACCTCCCAGGACAATCTCTGCACAGCGCTTACTTAGCACAGTGCAGGCTGCACAGGAAACGTCAGTAAACCGAAGTATTAAAATCCTCATAAATGATAGCAACAAATCAAGGAGTTAGACCAGCTATGTAGAAGGACCCAAGAGGGATATTTGAATGGCCTGCAAAATTTCATCCCTGCCACTCAATGTCCTAACCGAACAGGTAACCCAAAAGGAATGCTCTCTGCTGACAGCCTGACGACTCCCAACCACAGCTCCTTGGGCTCTCTCTCCTGAAGCCCAGCTATCCTCCACTTCTTTATTTACTTATTCAATCGATATTCCAGAGCACTAGTGTGTACATAAGACCAAGTACCTTGGAGAAGGCAAACCTTTGTAAGGAACCTCCCTGCCCACAAGGAGCTTCCAGTCTGGGTTGGGAAGGGTACCCCCACACAAAAGACCACTGATGCTTCCCAGCAATCAAGTATCAAGGAGGCCAGCAGATGGGGAGGGCAGTCAGAGGAGACTCCCTAGAGGAGATGACACCAAGCTCAGCCTTAGGGACAGGATTCAGGTAGGCAGCATGAAGGCAGGTAGCACAAGGGAAGAGGAAGGGAGGCAATATGGACAGAAGCAGGTCGGGTCTGCCAGGTGGGGAGGGCCCAGTCTGGAGGGGACAGGTCTGTGTTGGACACAGGTCTGTGTTGGACACTTGTGGGACACACTGCATTCTGACGCCGAGATGCTAACAAGTACTGACAGGGAGCGCAGAGGCAAACACAAGAGGCCCCTTCTGCTCCCAAACTGTCTTACAACCTGCACCTCGGGTCTGCAGGCTGCCGCCACCAAAGAAAAAACTCTGAGGAGTTCAAAGAGCCCATCGGAACAATGACCCAGCAAATCTGAACGATTTTGCCATGCGTGGAAATGTATTTTTAGCTGAACAAGCAACTCAAGGTTAAAACAACTGCTCAACGCAGCCAGAATCCAACTTTGATTTCACCCAGGTGGAAACCCCACAAATAATGATGATGATGATAAAAACGAACCGTAAAAAACATACGTACCTAATTGTGCTTTGCAACTCTCTATCGTCTTGTCAAGATTCAGCTGGAACCTGCTGCGGATCTGCCGCTTGGGAGAGATGAGAGGGACGGGGGCGGCCTGCAGCTGGACCGACTCGCTTAGCTCCTTCAAGTCCATCTCAGCCTTGCTTCGATCTGGAAGACATCATCGCACCCTCGTAAGGCCAGGTGTTGGAGGGACGAACAAACAATGCTCATCATATAGCTTCCTTCTTGTAGACGCACATTTTAGACCATGAGAGTGGGGTGCAAAACCTAAAACAATTTTGTCATTTGTCCCAACAGTATCACCTGCTCAGTGACATGGGCTGACTTGGGAGATGATAGCCCGAGAAAACATTCGGCAGGTTTCGTCAGTCCGCTATACAGTCGCCTGGGTTGCTTTCAATATTTAAAAAATGCACAGTCCCAGCCAGATGGTTGTCTGTGGAACTCAGCACCATTTGGGATCTCGAAAACCAAAGGTTACAGTAATAGGCTCAATCTCAATTAGCAGATAAAGTGACAGCAAGTCCGGGCAGAAGGTGCTTTCAACTCCAGGCCCAGATCAGAGACGCTTTGTAGAGATGTCGAGCCCCTCAGAGAACACACACTGGTAACGGGGGCCCCAGCTCCTCGTTTACTGCAGAGGCTTCGCTTTTCATTCTTACCTCGCCCGGACCTAGTCTGGAGCTCACGTGAGAAAGAGAGGGCAGGTACCAGAGAGGGAGACCTTCCTTCCTGCCAGCCTGCTGCACCTCCCTTTGGCTCACAGCATCTGAGGACAGGTGACTAGATGAGCCCTGGGTAGTGAATCTGTGTCCTCTCCAGAAGGAGAGTCCGAGCTCCTTGCCCTGATCCCAGGCAGGGGCCTCTCTCTGACTGACGATGGCTCAGGCCGAGGGGTCCCGCCTCCACCCAACTTTTGCTGTGGGCTCTTTATATGACCAATCGGACCAGGTTCTAAAGGGTCCTTAAGTTTGCATTTCTTGAATTCTTTCCCCACTTCCTCTGCTGCCTCCTCTAGTGTCCCCAAAACATAAGAAGGGGGCAAAACTAAGGTGGCTGCAAAGGTCTAGAAAGCCACGAGAGACTTTACATGCAGGAGCAATGCCTCTCTCTCAACCTGCCTTGTCACTCTCCAGCATGCCCTGCAACCGACACCAAGCAGAGAAATGTGGGCTTCCTCCCTACCATGCCCGATCCCAGAAAAATCAATCAGAAAGTATGTGGCATCAAAGCAAGGACAAGGAGGAAAAGCCACCCCTGAGCCTGTCCCCACCAGCTGGGAGCGCATGCCACCAACGCCCACCAGGCTGCTAAAGAGGCTGAGATACGGACTGAGAGCTGGACTGCAAGGGCTGGTCAAAGCGTTCACACTCTCCTCTCGATTCTTTTCTGTTTTCCAACATGCGTCACGCACCTTCTCCTTCACCTAGGAAGGGGACACTCCCTTACACTGCACATCCGGTGACTCGTCCCTTTAAGTGACCACAGGTGGCTTCCCCAATGCCCCACACAACACACTCATAGGTGAGCAGAGTAACTAATTGCTCCGACTTGACTTTATCACCATAAATAACGCCTCCGCTGAGATTAGGAAGGGCCTTTTCCCCACACTTGTGGAGATTCCAAAGGAAGCAGAGACAGCATCCTTGTCATGCAAGAACAGGCTCTATAAACCATATCCATGTGTGAGCATGTGCATGCACGTACATGTGAGCACTGCACGCATGTCTGTGCAAACATGTGCGTGTGAGCACTGCATGCATGTGTGCATCCACGTGCATGTATGTAAGCATGTGTATTACATACTCATGTGTGTATATATGTGAGCAGTGTGTGTGTGTACACATGCATGTGAGCATCTGTGTGCACATGTACTCTATGCTGACCAGGGGCTATTCAGAGAGCCTATCAGCACCAGGTCTGAAGATGCTCAAAGAGACAACACCGTCACTTCAGAAAAAGAATGTTCATTCAGATTTACTCGAGGAGCACCTTACAAAGGGAACAGAGTGAAACGATGATAAAACAGCGAGGAGGAGGAGGAGGAGGAGGAGGAGGAGGAGGAGGACCAGGGAAAGAGAAAGACAAAAAGATTCGATTAAAGAGCTTACGAATAGGACTTAAGGATTTCGACAGTTGAGCTGCTAATATGACAGCAAAAGCGGAAGAATGTGAGGCCTGTCTCATAATTTCTGCTCTCTGGAAGGAGAAAGCATAATGGAGTCCAGAGGGAAAAGACAGTCTTTTCAAGCATAAGTTAGAAGTGTCTCCTCAAAAAAAAAAAAAGTTTCCATGAAGTGGGATAGGGGAGGGGCACAGCGCAAATGATCAATAACATCCCTATATGGTTAATAGATTCCATACAGTAGCTACTGAAAAACACAAGCTACTGTATCAGGGGTCAGCAAACTTTTTCTGTATAAGCTTAGAGAATAAACTGGGCTCTGTGGACTATGTGGGCTCTGGTACAAAACTGAACATAAACAACATGTAAACGAATGGGTGTGACTGTGTTCCAATAAAACTTTATTTGCAAAAACAGGTAGGGGGCCAGATTTGGTCTGCAGGCTATAAATTGTGTCACCCCTTGTTCTAGTCCCTGTGACTGCAAACCTGGCTGCACACTGAAATGACCTGTCGAGCTTTAAAAAAATCCTAATGCCTCGGCCACCCCCCCACCCCCAGAGACTCTCGAATTAACTGACCCGGGGGAAGGGCCCGGGCACTGGTCTTTTAAAAAAAAATGCCCACGTGATTCTAATGGCAGCTAAGGTTGAGAGCCTCGTCGTGTACCATCTTCCATGAGAGTAAAGCAAACTCATGATCTGCCTTAACCCTGGATTATTTGCAGTAATAGCAGCACCTTAGGGTTCACAGAAAGAGACCACACCTCACCAAAATGACTCCTGTGTGTGTGTGTGTGTGTGTGTGTGTTACAGTTCACGCAATCTCGTAACTTTAGCCTAAAAAGACTGAACTCTGGACTAGTCATAATCAACAGGAAAAAAAAAAGGTAAAGCATCTCATTTTACAAAATAAGCTTATTGCCCAAGTCAATAAGGTACCGTAAAGTTTATTCTAACAAGAAACCAACAAAAGCCAGGGGGCTGGGATCAGGTCCCTGGGAGCAGATCTTCAGGAGGTCAGCCAAACGAAATTATCTTTCTGAAACTTTTCAGCCATATTTGATTCTCCCCTAGCTCCACAGGGAGAAGAGCTGCCATTTCTCGTTTAGTTCGCAGCCGCTTCTGAGGACTCCTTCCACCCCTGCCCTTCTATATCAGGAATATCTTCAGAATCTACCCTCGCTGCCAACATTTTGAACTTTTCAGATGATATGAAGACAGCTCAGGCTATAAATGGAAACCAGAGATGGAAAAAAAAAGTACCCACGCTAGAGAAAGAGGCACCATCTTTGATTTCTGGAGAGAGCATAAATCAGAATCGCCCCCTTAGAGGGCAATTTGGCATTGTCCCTCAGAATGTCAACTGTGCATGGCCTCTGACCCGCGAGTCTCCTTCTGGAAATTTATTCTCTGGATACAGTCCCGTATGGGCCAAAAGGTCTTCACTGCAGCTGTTTACGACAGCAAAAGTGGAAAACAACCAAGCGTGAATAAATAAGGTGGCACCTTAAAGTTACAGTTCTCCTTGAAATGGATCAAAATGCAGCTGCTAAAATAAGATGGCAGCAGATCTCTGTGTCCTGATGTGGAAAGCCAACGTGTCTGATGAAAAAAGTGACACTTAGTAGAACACTTAGGCACTGGAATGGGAAAGAAGGAAATGGAACACAGATAATGAACACATATGTGTGTTCTTGGGGTTTCTCAATGTTGGCACTATTGACATTTGGGGCTGGGTAGGTCTTTGTGGGGGGAGGTGGCAGTGAAAGGGTCGTGGCCAATGTTTAGCAGCAACCCTGGCCTCTAACCACTGGATGCCAATAGCGCTCACATCCCAATGGCCTCCTCAATTCATTCTTATCTATGACTTATTTATAATCGCCTTGGAGCCACAGAAGGGGGCATAGCAATCCTCCAGGGCCAGGCTCCTTGTATGGAGCCAAGAGAAGAGGCCCAAGACAGCCAATAAGGGACCGTGTGTCACCAACCGGGGCGAGAATGGTCTGCAGAAACCGTCCCCTGTCTCGCACCAAAATTAACTGTAAGAGTAGTGGAGTAACCATGGATGACCCGTGGGCTAGTTTTTGTTCTTTTCAGTTCTATCTGTTGGTCTGGCCCAAGGTAGTTTTGGTTTTTGATGAAATTGTTGCCAAATTTTAAAAACTAGGAGAGTTCGCATCAAAATCTGGATTTCTGTTTTTCTTGAAAATTCAGGGTGAACTGGCAGGAGCTGCTTCCTAAGAAAAGTACTCTGTCCTCCGTGTGATTGCCCACTCCGCTTTGTCACCTTACCCCCTGACCCCTGGCCTACTTATCCAACAGCACGAGAGGCACAGTGAAGGGCAAATGAAAGTCAAAGCAAGGCCTGTCTCATAGCATTTCAGTTTCTGTATCTGGGTTAAGAGCCCAAGCTACGTACGAGCAGGTCTGAGTAGTTAACTTTCTGGGTCTCAGTTTCCACTTCTGTGAAATGGGGCTATTACCTACCTTGAAGATTGTTGTATTTTTTTTTTTAATAGTTTTAATTCACAGAGAGTAAAATTCACTTTTGGGGGAATACAGATCTATGAATATTAACACCTGCATAGATTTGCATAACCACAAACAATGTAGAGAAACTCCATCTGCCAAAGAACCCCTTAGTGATCTGTAGTCAATCCCTCCCCTCTCCTCCACCCCCAAACCCCAGCAATCACTGATTTGTTTTCATCTCTATAATTTTGCTCTGCAAGTATAAATTTTTAAATTAAATACTGGGTTTTTTTTAGATCTAATACTGTCATTATCCTTGGTGCTGTCTGATTTCTGTCTGCTCAAACAGATGAGACAAAATTCAAGTCCCATTAAAGCATTTGTGGGATGCTCAAGAATTTTTTAGCATTTTCCTCCACTTTCCGACTTTTCTACCCATCCGTGGCTCCCTATCTGATCCTTTTCCCATTAGGTAATTAAAATCTCAGCCCTTAAAACACCCGCATTCCCAATGCTTTCATTTCCACTGACAAAACGAGGCATGTCCCAGAATGGGAAGAACTAGCAGGGAGCTTCACTTCTGCAACAGAGACTCAGATTCCGCTGTGCCCACCAACCGAAACACATGACAGGAAGAAATCTTGCATTCCCTACATGAGTCAAGCCACATCGAAAGACCCACAGTTATCACGAGGATGCCCAAAGCCCGCCTGGTTTAGGAAAGCAGCTGTTCTTGCCACGCATGACGGGCAAAGAGGAAATGTGACCGTGAGAAAGCTTCTGCATGGCATTTCTTTTCGGGGTGTGGAGGTGGGAGGAGGGTGTGAGAAAGCAAACCACCCTACTGAGAACAGTGAGCATTCCCTAGGGAAGCAAATGGGTGCCCTGCTGTTCAAGTGAGGAATTCCCACCAGTCAATCGGAACTGGAGCCCCTAAAGCCACCACCTGACTGTCTGATCACATCCGGGATGCACTAATAGGTGACCCAGGATGAATGAGGCACTGGTCTCCATGGAGACAGAGGCCTGCGCCAGCCCTGCCACCTTCTGGGTACCTCAGTTTCTCCACTTGAAAATGGCACTGCAGGACGAGATGAGTCAGGAAGGCACTGACCACCAAAGGCTGGAGCAGCCCTGCAGACAGGTGGCCACCCATCCCTTCCTAAACACCCCATACAGCAGTCCCCCCACCTGTGGGGGATACAGTCCAACCCCCAGTGGATGCCTGAAACTGCGCATAGTACCAAACCCTACTTATACTGTGTTATTACCTATTCCTAAATTCCTCTGATAATTTAATTTCTAAATTAGGCAGAGTAAGAGATTAACAACAATAACTAATAATAAAATAGAATTATAACAATAAAGCATAATAAAAGTTATGCGAATGTGGCCTCTTCCTCTCTCAAATAATCTTACTGTACTGTGCTCACTTTGCACTTAAAGGAAGCACTTTATGGCTTCTCTTTGGCATGTCTGAATCGCCAACATCACTACTCTTGTTCTTTGGGGCCATTATTAAGGAAAATAAGGGCTGCCTGAACACAGCAGTGCGACACCGCAACAGTTGATCTGATAATGAAGACGCCTACTAAGTGACTAACGGGCCAGTAGCATAGACAGTGTGAAGACGCTGGACAAAGGGATGATTCATTTCTCCGGGAAGGACGGAGCTGGATAGTGTGAGATTTCTTCATACTACTCAGAATGACGCACAATTTAAAACTTATGAATTGTTTATTTCTGGAAATTTCCACTGAGTATTTTCGGACCTTGGCTAACCCATGGGTAACTGAAACCAAGAAAGCCAAACTGCAGATGAGGCGGGGCTGCTGTCTCCTTAAGGCCTCTAGGACAATACCCTCCTCCTTTGGTGTGGCTTCCTCCTTGTCCACTGCTCCATTTCAGCCTCCTCTGCTCAAGTGTCCGGGGTCCTCACTCTTCCTTTATGCTCCAGACCAGGGTTAATCTCTCAGCATTACTGCCACTGGAGCCAGATAATTCCATTATGGGGGGCTGTCCTAGGCACTGTGGGACATTTAACAGCATCCCTGGCCTGCAACCACTAAATGCCAGTAGCACCCCACTCCACGCCCCATGCCTGCCCCCACTATGAGAACTGGGGCTCTACCCCAATCCCTTGTATAAACCAAGATTCCCAGCATTATACCTCCTGCCTTAACTTGGCCTCAGAGCACCCCGCCCTCTTCACTTCTCCTATTGGGAGCCTCGTAAGCCATCTCAAACTTACAGAATCGAAAACTGGTTTCCTGGCTCCTACTTCTCCTGCCACGACCAAATCTGTCCACACAGTTACTGGCACAACCCAATAATTCTTGGCCGTGGGGGCCTCCTCTGAGCACTGCGGGGTCTTCGACAACATCCCTGGCTTCTACCTAACCTACTAGATGCCAGCAGCATGTCCACTCCCAGTTGTGACAACCAGAAATGTACCCAGACACAGCCAAATGTCTCTTGGGGTGAAGGAGGAACTGGCTCTGGTTGAGAACAGCTAACACTGGCTGCTCTCAAGCCAGCACCCAAAGAGGTCCTTCTAAAATGCTAAGTCGGTTCACTGCTCAAACCGCACCCCACCGCCAGGGCCTTCAAGGTCCCGGTGCGGTCTGACCTCATGTCTCCCCCTTTCCTACTGGGACACGCTACCTGGGCCTCCTTGCCACTTCTATAACACAAAGTTCATCCTTACCCTAGGGCCTGTACATTCTTGTCTAGAACATTCTTGTTGCTTCTAGAATGTTTCTGCTGTTACTGGCATGGCTGGTTTATCCTGCCATGCACCTCTCCACTCAAATAGGCCTTCCCTGAACCACTGCCTCTTGTCCCCACCCACATCCTGCCCATCTCTCTCCTTATCACATTAACACATTTTACCTTACTGATCTTAATACTTGATACACATCGAGTACACCTACAGCTCTTTAAATACGTACATTTACACATATGAGAACTGGGGTACTGTGGTCAAGGGCAAGTGAGGTTGTAAACACTGGCCTAAGGCACTTCAAGATAAAACAACTTGCATGTCAACAAGCCCCGAGAAATCTCTTTCTTGTTCCTTTTATGGATCTCTCTTCATCTTCGGCCATGGCGCCTTTTTAAATAGTTTGCTCAGAAGAGTTCAGAGTTCAGGCACCACACACAAAAGAGAACATCACGACTTGCAAAAATATTCCTAACTGCCACAAAAAGAGACTTCCAAAAATTTCAACTGACCCAGGTTAAGATTCAGGATGCTTCCAGTGGTGGCCGTTTTGTCCGTTTTCGTCGTGATTGGCGTGGACGCTTGAGGAGAGAAAGGTTTCGGGCTGCCGGATAAACTCCCTGCTTGTCCCGTCTTCGTGGAGGCTGGTGACGCTGAAAAAGTATGGTACTTGTTAAAATATAGATTTACAAATAAAAAAATACAACTCGTAGGTGCGGGGAGAGTAGAGAAATCGTACTGGATTTCAAAAAGGCCACCAGAGTGCCACAGATGGGGTGGAGCAGGCATGGCTGGCTGGCTGGCCCTTTATTTCAAAGCAAAGGGCTTTAACCCAACGTTAAACCGTTAAAGCCACAAAGGAAAGAGGCCTCCCCAGTTATTCTATTAAACACAAAGCTCTAAGACAAATCGGCTAAGCCGCCACTGAAATTGGTTTGGCCCATTCACGGGTGTAAATCTCAAGTAACGATTAAACCAGCCCCCACCATGGTCCAGATGCAGAGACCAGGCCCAGGCTTACAAACGGCATGCTATCCGTTTGTGGAAGTCACAGGGGTGGGCTCCCACAGTTACTGCACCTGCCCAGAGGCCAACTCGACCCCTTGGGAGAGCTTGGGGTTCTCATTTCAAAGGATGAAGTTAAACTCCACCCCAGATGGAGTAAGGAGACGTTGGTATATTATCTCCCTTTCACTATGTTTCAAATTTTGACAGGAGGGTGGAGAGTCATACCTATACCTAAGGATTTTAAAAGTATCTTAAAACTACCACATCCTGCTCCCTTGAGCCTCATCCACTGGGTGAGGGGAGGGATGACAGACATCAAACCATTTAACAAAATGAAGCATTCAGATGAGCCAGCTAGAGCCTCCTAGAGAGTCTTTATATCTTGCCCCTTTACCTAAACAGTTCAATGTTATTGGTCCTGTTACTAAATGTGTGACAGGCAACAAAATGGCCAGCTGGCCTCGGAGGCACAAGAAACCAACTCTGAGGCGATCTGGTCCTTAAGAGAAAGCTGTTAGTGGCAAAGTCATTAGGAATCAAGACATCACGGGGACTTCAAAAGTGCTCGGACAGGTGGGTGGGCACTCGCTTGGGTCTCCTCCCTGCCAGATACAGACATTCGGCGTGAAGATTCAATAGACTGAACTCGTACACCATGGCCAGTCAATATACCAGTCAGGATACAGGAGCTAACCTCAGCTCCAGTGCCAGGACCTGCCACACTGTGTTTAACATAATACAGTGGGAAAGATTCTAGACACAGAAGTGGATTCAAGCACAGATTGGAAGTCAGACTGGGCTCAAATCCCAGCTCTGCTGATAACTTGCTGTGTGACCTTGGGCAAGAGATACCTGGAATCTCTGAGCCTCCTTTCCTGGCAGTGGCAAAAAGGGATACTAATAACACAATACAAAGGGAAAGTAAAAGTACCTACCCTCATCAAGTTGTAAGGATCCACTAAATTAACCATCTGAGCAGTGCCTGGCATCTATTAAACATTGGTATAGCATTGTTTTCTAGTTCTCATTAACCTCTAGGGCTTTGGTTTCAATCATATAAACTAGTGGTTCTCATCCAGGAATGATTTTGCCCTCCAGGGCACATGAGGCAATGTCTGCAGACATTTTTGGTTGTCAGACTGGGGAACGGGGTGCTGACATCTAGTAGGTAGAGGCCAGAGATCCTGCTAAACATCGTAACAGTGCACAGGACAGCCCCCAGAACAAAGAATTATCTTTGGCCCCGAATGCTGACAGTGTTGAGACCAACCAGTTCACACAGGGATGAAGCAGGTGTGTCTGCGGGAACCCTTCACCTCTTCTGGAAATGAGAGGAGGTGGGGATCAGGTAGCCAATCTGTGTCAACTGCTGCTTTGAATGTACTCAATAAACATTTGAAGTGATTTTGAGAGTTAAGCTAAATTAAATTAATTTTACTGTAAGGATTAAGGAATGCCTGGCCAGGCACACAACATTCTGAGGGCTGTTACTACTACTGCTAGTAACCCCTGCACGCTACAACCAACAACAAGTTAAAGGCATTTTAAAAGACTTAAATATTCCCAATAACATCTTTAGTATTAAGATGTTGTGTGTGTGTGTGTTTGTTTTTTTAATCATTCATTGATTCATGTTCTATCTGTTTCCAAAAGAGATTTCCACTGGCTGAAGAGATCAGTATAATGTACTATACTCCTCACGAGGACTAAAGACCAGGCTTTTCTAACTGTGTTCTCTTAAACACACTAGCAAGCAGGTCTAGTAGTGAGGGTCTTACCACCCCCGCAAAGCACTGCTTGGGACTGCAGAGAACTTTGTTGAGGTAGCCTGACCCTAAAAGGGGACAGGAACAAAAAAAATTAGGCAAGGGTGCTCTCGCACCTCAGCCAAGTGAGACTCCATTTCCCTGTTTAATGGGTCAAGTTCAAAAATCAAAAAGCAGAGGTCAGGAGGTGGTCCAACAGGACCCTGCCCGACCTGCGATCCTGCAGAGGCTAAGGTAAAGCTACTACATTTATAATTCTCTCTGCGTGCGTATCAATGTGTAATAAAAATAAATAACTGGAACCACCACTCGCTAGGTTGCTCAAGGGCAAACACGTCTAGACCACTCACTTCAACTCCCCCTTTGCTCCCCTGCCTCAACTTACCCAACTCTTCAGCAAGGCTTCTACATACCGCTTCCAAAATATATCCCAGATCTCTCTCCTGATCACCCATCTCTACTGCTTTCACCCTCATCCATGCATTCTCAACAGGGGCAATATGGCCCTCAAGGGGCAAAAATGTGATTCTTAGGGAATAAAAAAAAAAATCTTACTCTCTATGTATAAAGCACAGAAATGTACGCAGTACACAAGAAGATATACAATACTCTTAAATTTCATGAAGGTCTACCCCCAGGTATACGCCCCATAGAACTGAAAACAGAAATGTACACGAATGTTCAGAGCAGCACTGTGCACAACAGCCCAAAGCGTGACACAACCCCAATGTCCATCAACGGACAGCCAAGCTGTGGTATACTGGCAATGGAATGTCACTGAGCTGTAAAAAGAGATGGCGTTCTGATGCTCATGGATGACCTTGAACACATAATGCCAAGTGAAAGGAGCCAGACACAAAAGGTCACACTTTGTATGATTTTGCTTAAATGAAATATCCAGAATAGATGATGCCACATGAATAGAATGCAGACTGATGCTTGCCGGGGCAGGGGTGGAGCAAAGCTGGGGGCTGGGGAGGGGGGCAGACTGCCTACTGGGCATAGGGATTTTATTTTGAAGTGATGGGAATGTTCTGGAACTAGACGAAGGTGGTAGTTGCACAACGCTGTGGATGTACTAAATTAACCCCTGAAGTGTCTATTTTTAAATGGTTCATTTTAGGTCACGTGAATTTCACCTCCATTTTTTAAAAAAATTCACAGGAAGATGATAAGGAAGAAAATGTCTAAAATGGATCCTTGGGGATAACGATGAAAAAAAAGGTTGAGACACACTGTCCTTACCCAGCATTTCCCACCGAGACCCTGGAAGAGCCTCTGTGACTGTATAACTTGTATTCTGGCTTCGAACGTGGCCATCTAGAGAAACATGGAAAATACCAGGCTGGCCAAAATGTCTATAGCATTAGGGGTTGGAAAGTCAGCAAGGACATATATATATATGTATAAAATAGACATTGTGAAAACAAACCCGTGTTACCTGTTTAAAACACCTACATTTATATACCTGAATAAAATCAGGTTTCTTCCCCAAGAAATGCATCCCAAAATTCGGTCATGCCCCATCATTTCTGATATGTTCATGTACAATCTATATACTATTGACAATTAAAAAGACGTCAAGGAAACATTGCTAAGTTTTCTGAAAGAAGCAAAAGCTTAGTATGATCCCATTTCACCACAAGAAATTTATTATCAATGTGATTACATACATTAAAAAATCTGAAGCGAAGGAACAGCCAATTCCTAACAACTGTCACCTCTTAGGGTAGAACTGTGTGCTATTTATTCTATAATACTAACACTAAAAGGAATATTTTATGTTCAGGAAAAAAGTGATATAAAATTAAATGTAAATATTGAAGAGCTTCCAAGATAAATATTGAGCAATCAGAATTTTGTCAGAGCTAAATTTCAAAAGCATGGTGCATTAAATCAGTGGTTCTCAATGCAGACTGGAGGGGTGACCATGCTCCCCAGGGGCTACATGGCAATGGTCTGGAGACACTTTAGGCTGTCATAATTGTGGGCAGGTTGTGCTACTGGCATCTAGTGGGTAGAGGCCAGGGACACTATTAAACACCCCATCATGCACAGGATGGCCCCCATGCCAGAGAATTATCTGACCCAAAATGTCGATGGTGCTGAGATT
>NW_024342471.1:17355855-17384451 GCF_902729225.1 Pteropus medius
ATACATGTCCTCATATTCCCAGAAAACTATATTTTCTGAAATACGGTGCAAAAGAACCAGTAGTAGTTCACAGACCAATGTGTTTAATTTTACAAGTCAGATTTCATATATTTGAGGGAAAAATACAACAAGCAATTTAAACACATTTTATTTAGCTTAGGACGAAGCTAAATGGCAGATTTAAAATTAAGAATGTAATAAAATATGACAAAAATCATGACAATGAAAGTTCGGGCAACAGTGATTCTCGAGATTGCTGCCAAGGTTAAAACACTTTCTCAAAAGCCTGCTCTCGACGGGAACTAAGAGGCTGAGCAGTCTGTGTGATTATGTACCATGTTTTGTTAACTTGGCTTAAATGGAATAAAGGTAAGCTTGTAAGGACTCTGGTCAGAAACTAAAGGTAAGCTTGTAAGGACTCTGGTCAGAAACTAAAGAGCAAAAAAGAAGTTTTTTCTGAAACTATGTCAACACGAGTTATCGCCAACCTAGAACAAAGCTCTAAAAACTCAGCTGTGAGTACCTGGAACTACATGGCTATGATCGCAACAGGAGGAAGAGACTGCAACCTTTATTTTGAAGAAACAAAAGCCGTTGGTACTTAACTCTCTACTCTACCTGTAGCCATTTTGGGAACAGCTATAAGCAGTTCTCAAAAATAACCAACCATCCAGAAACAGGAAACGATACAATATCAAAATGGGGGGAATCGAGTTCACGAATGACTAAGTCCCTATCATTTGATTTTTTGGGGACTTCGTGGTCACTTGAAGAACAGATGCCTGATCCTTAAAAGAGATCTTACTTTGTAAAGGAAGGAAGGGAAGGAGGAAAGGGGAGGGAGTCTGAAAAGCTACCCCAGATTCCCCGTTTGGCCAAAAGTCTCACACTAGTGGTCCAACCTGTCGATGTATGCTATTCATTCTGGAAAATATTCTAAGACATTTTACTTTTTCAACATTTGACTCCGCCATCTTGACCGGACTGGTCTAAGACATTCTGAGTTGACAATACTTGAGATTTTACATAAAAAATTTGAGTGATAAATGCAGATTTCGCAGGTCTCTGGAAGAAATGTTAAGATCTGAAAACTGTGACACCACATTCCCGCGTGGCATCCACGGCTGAAACCCTTGAGATGGGGCATGTGCCCGGGGTTCACAAGTCCTCGTCCCCTCAACAGTCGCCCCAGCCCAGCACCTGAGGGTTGCCAGCCTTTATCATCATGCTTTGGGTAGAAGCTTGTCTGTGCCCATGTCTCTCAAAAGTAGAAAAACATGTAACAAATACTGAAGGCCACGTTTCAAGAAAAATGGCATACTTTTTAGATGCCTCTGGTAAATGGAGTCATGCAGTATTTGTCCATGACTAGCTCATTTCACTTAACATAATGTCCTCAAGCTTCATCCCTGTTGTCACATACTTTTTAAATGAGGGTAAATCCATTTCTTTGTACGAATAATAAAGTCTTAAGTATTTAACATGCAACCAAATTACGTTTGGTACTTACTTTTTACACACTCAGTCAGCATCCCTCATGTGTATCACCCCTCTGAATCCACACAGGTATTTAATGAGCAACCACCATTAAGAAATAATGCAGTTGCCAACACTTTTGTAGCACTTACTACTCCAGGTACTGTTCTAAGCCCTCGTGTGACTGATTCATTGACTCCTTACAAGAACCTATGCAGCAAGTCCTATTATTGTCGTCATGTGACAGATGAGAAAAATTAGGCACAAGAGGTTAGGTACCTTGCTTGCCTAAAGCCACATAACAAGTGAGTGGCAGAGCTGGGATTCGAGACCAGTGTCCTCATTCTTAACCATTCTACTATCGCAAGTCTCAAAAATGCAATGCAATTGTTAGCAGGGTGACCTTTAAGGGGTAGGACAGCTCGGGGGAGAGAGATTTATTTGCTTGTTTCTCTACTATTTGAATGTTAAATGATGTGAATGCATGCTTTTGATAGAAAAATACTGTTTTAATTAAAATTCTTGAGAAAGAAAAGACTGTTACGAAAATCGTTATGATTAATCTAAGAGGCGTCTGAACTGAACTCTGAAGGATTTCTAGCCACATCCACCCGCTGCTAGGAATAACCTCCAAGATGACCTGCTGCGGATGCTTTTTGTCACTTTTTGGTCCCTAACAGCAAGAATCTCATTGGGTTACTCATTTTAAATTTAAAACCTGCTCCACTGGAGCGAAACCCCATGCCCTTTGATTCTGTGACACGAGACAGCTTGGGCCCGCCAGGTTATGGCACCAATGGGAACCTCACCCCGTTCCATGTCCCTGAAGCCTCCTCCGCCCTCTCCCCCCAGGGGCTGACCTGTGCTCTTGTCCAGAAAGTCCATGGACTCCTCGCTCGCGCTGAAGTGGCTGGACATGGCCTTCTTCTCGGGGTCCTGCTCCACGTCGGAGCCCGTGTGCACGGAAGAGTTTGTGCTCATGGGGGAGCGAGGCATATCGGACAGGGAGATCCTGCGGCCCGCGCCCCCACTCAGCATGGGCTTGCTCATCAGGATCTTGGGGGACGCCGTCATGTCGAAGTTGAGCTTGACCTTCTCTTGCTTGTCGATCTTGGCGGCACCAGCGCTGGGGTTGGCGGGGTCGAGCAGCATTTGGTACTGGCTGTTGGGCGTGTAGGGCGTCCTGAACGGAGAGTAATTAAAAACCCCAAACTTCCGGCGGATGTTCTCCACGTAGACCTCCATCTCCTGCATTGCACTGTTAAAGATGCTTTTAGTCTTTTTCACAGAAAAAGGAATTTCTTTAGACATGAGGTAGCAATTATTTATCGGAACCCAGGCCCTAGGAGTGCAAAAGAGAAAGAGTTTAAATTGACTTTGGTCATTTCCAAGATTTTTTTTTTTTTAATATATTGTATTGTAGTAAGAACACTTGAGTTCTACCCTCTCAGCCAATCTTTAAATGTACGATATATTACTGGTGACTATAGGTACAAAGTTATGTGACTATCTAGAGCATATTCATCTTGTTAAAATGAAACTTTATGTCCATTATTAGTAATTCGCCTTTTGCTGTCCCCGAGCCCTGGACAATCACCATTCCACTCTTTGAGTTTATGAATCTGACTATTTTAGATGCCTCTGGTAAATGGAATCATGCAGTATTTGTCCATGACTAGCTCATTTCACTTAACATAATGTCCTCAAGCTTCATCCCTGTTGTCACATACTTTTTAAAGCTGCGTAATATTCCACTGCATATACATAGCCCATTTCTCTTATCCATTCATCTGTAGGTGGACTTCCGGGTTGCTTCCAGAATTGTTTTTTCCTTAATGAAAACCAAATTAGCCTAATAGGCTTGCCAAGATTCTTAAATGCATATTTCTTTTAAAAAAAAAAAAAAAAAAAAGACTTGGTTTGAATGGTTAATAAATGATCCACTTCACAGACAAGTTCTGTCATCAGGCCAAACTTGGACAACAAACTAAGCTAAAACATTAAAAAACACGACAGACTTAGTCATTTTAATCCATTAAAAAATAATAAATCTCGTTTGGCTCTGGGTTGGTAGAGAGTTAAGAAAATCATCACTACATCCTAGACTACACCTCTCGAGAGGATTATTCTCCAAATCTCACTCTTCTGCACTCAAACATAAAAAACTTTCTCTTTTAAAATCGGGGTTCTCCATGGGACTAAGAAGAAGCATCGGAAAACCACAACCTTTCTAAAAGGAGGTGCACGGTTTTTTGAATGGGAGATAATTCACATGGGGGAAAAAATGAAAAACAGCCCCTTAGCGTTCAGGTATGTGTGCCCTCCACCTCCCATTCCTGATCGGCTCCGTCTTCCTACCTTCGACACCCCACATCCCAGGGTGCTGTGCACAGACTTCATGAAACATGAGCTGCTCTTCTAGAATTAGTGACCCGAGTGACAACAGGCAGGAGATGGGAACACAACTCCCATGCAGGAACATCCAAGATTTAACTGTCACATTTGCTCCCCCATCCTCAACCCGTTTGCAGCTGGAAATCTGGTGGGAGTGAGCTTTTCCAAGGAGGCCTTTTGGATTTCACACACCATAAACTCGAAAGCCCAGTGTAGAGTAACAAGGAGCAAAGTGGAGAGCGAGAAGGAATTAAACTCACAGCCAGACTAACACAAGCACCATCTACTCAGGTGCTCTCAAAGTGTCCACGTAGGAATCTGGCCTCAACACAGACCAGTCTTCCAATGTTTTAAAGAGAAAACGATACACTTCTTATATTTAACCCACATTTTAACAGTTGGTATCTTCTTCCTATTTTTAAAAGAAAAAAAAAATGACCCAGGAGAAATAAAGCACACGCGAGGGGCAGAATTCAAGGCACAGGTTGGCTGTGTCTCATCTTTAACTCGTGACATAAACTAAAACTGAACACTGAACACCCCCAAAATATCTGTTCTCTCAGAGTGGTGGAATTACCAGCTTCTCACCCAGTCCAACTCACTGCTGTCATTCTGCTGAAACCTGAGGAACCGCCTGGAATCAATGTCCCCCGGGTGAGACTCCCACACGGTACAACTGGGTGACAAAGAGTCTCGATCAGACAGAGCAGATCCCAGGAGCAGTGAGGATGCCCAGGGCTGACCGCAGAGAAGTGACTCCCCTTCCCTAAGCCAACCTCAGCTGTCAGTAAAATGGAGGGCAAGCCCCAACCTGGAGGGGTCCAAGGGGGAGCAAATAAAATGTACCGTAAGCCAGCCTCAGCACCACCAGGCACTGGTCAGCCAGTCCTCCACTGTGAGGACGGGGCCCCCCCACTTCCAGGCCCCCGCACTTCCGTCTGGTATCTACTTCCCACCAGGTTGTCAAGTGCCTTCAACTGAAGTTGCTTGGCAAGTGATTTGAGGAGAGTGTTTCTTTTCCTTTAAGCGGGCCCAGGAAATATTTAAAGGGAAATTAGATTTGCTTAACAATATAAAAGCCTGTGGGGAACAATGTCATGAGAGGCCACAGAGTCACACAGCTGAGCTACTTCCCAACTCTGGGCCTCAGTTGTCTTATTAGTAAAATGGGGATAAAAGCAACTTCTACGAAAAGCACTTTAAAACAGTGCTAGTCACCACTCAGTAAATGCCAGCTATTTCTTTTATAGTTCTATAGGCATGTAATAAAATATTATCCATATTTTTATAATATTGTGTCTCTGAAGTAAAACCAAAAATAAAAGCAAAGTCTTTTAAAGGACAAAAGGCACGTGATGAAACAGACTCTTGAGAGCTTGCCTTAACTTGTGCACGAACCTTCCAGTGTCTCTCTAGTATTAACTTGACGATGAACATGTAATGGTCTGTGACATTGCTTATTCTGCTGCCTTGACCTATGTCACTTACACCTACCTGCCCAAGTTCACATTTTGGTTCTGCAGCCCCAAAGCAAGCTCCCTGCGAAAGGGACAGCGTGTCACACCTCTTGCAGCCTCCCTCTAGTCTCCATGCTGTGTCCCTGGGTCCACCACAGGGTGGGCTAGCGACACACTGGCCAGTTCTGCTTTAAGGACATCTCCGGGGAAGGGAGGGATGCTCTTCCTTTTAGGAGTGGCTTCCCCACCGCTGTCAGGGACCCCAAGCCTTGGCCAGCTGAAACAGTCCTGCAATGCCAACGCACTGTCACTACCACTGTTGGGTGTCCTAACAAGGCACATCCCTCCCCTCAGATGAGCCCAAGAGCTCAGCACCTTCCCTCCGAGGGGACAGAAGACATCCAGGGTGGTAAGGAAAACCTCGTGGGCATCAGACTTGGGCTGCTGTCTGTTTTACAAACACAGGGGCCCAACTTCCAAAACAGCTCCCACCCAGAACCAACCTACACCTGCAAGTCAGAGAAAACAGCCCCTGGACACAGAGCCAGAGAAGCCTGGGCCCCCAAGCCATCTTCAGTGGTCGTCAGGTAGGACTAAGAGGTGCCTGCAGGGCAGGCACCACTGAGAACGCAGAATCGAAGGCTCTAAGGGTATGGGACCACTTGGTGCACGTGGGCAAGCACTGCTTCTCCCCCACCCATGTCCAAAGTCTATCCGCTCCGTGTTATACGATAGAATAAGAATAATTTCGAACCATCAAGATGGTTAACACCTGCCATGCTCTATTAAAGAGCCAGGAAGAAGTACAACTTGCCACCAATACCTCTTGCTCTTCGAATAAAAAGCTAGACTCCTGACGACAGCCCGTGGGGCCAGGGCCCTGCCCAAGCCCCTGACTCTTCTGTCATCACCCTCTCCGCCCTCATCCTGTCCAAACCGCACTGCGCTCCTGGCTTCTCCTGAGCACGACAGGCCGTGGCCCTTCCCTGCCCGAGTCACTGCTCTCTCTGGCGCCTCTACCCAGATCATCTCTTGGCGCCCCCACTACCTCCTGACCTGAGATCATCGCACCTGTCTGCCTACTTGTGTATTATCTGTATTCTCCACTAGGATATCAGCCTTCTGGGCAGAGACAGTACCTGCGTGCCCACTCCTGTATCCCCAGCATTGAGCACACAGCCTGGCCCACAGCAGGCACCAAATACTTATTTCTTTGAATAAACAAATAAATAAATTTTTAAAAAACACTCCCTTATCAAACCCCATGACCATCTCGGCTAATTTCCATTTCGTCACCTGACACCCAACAGCCCGGATTCCTAGTAAATGATTTTGCAGATGAACTCTGGAATTCATTCTTTTCTTTGATTTGCAAGAAAACAAGCAAAATTTAACAAAGAGAGCAATAGTTCAGATTTCGGTGTTGTTTAAAATTATAAACGGAATATTCCGTATGTTCTGTGGTTGTATATAATATCTAGAATATGTCTTTTAAATACTCTCCTCTTTCAAACTGCTCTTTCAAACTGCTCAGCAGGGCTTCAAAAGGGCCTTTGCCTCGTTTAATCATAACTTAACTTGCTAAAAGAAAACCAAGGTATTAGCTGCTGCTCATCTCAGTCTACCTGTTGTTCTCAAGCAGGCAGGGGGCTGCACTCTAAAGGGAACTGCTAATCGCTGGAGAATTCACTTCGCTGTGGGCAAAGGAAAGGGGAGGGCAGAAAGGCTGGGAGGCAGGGCTCACACCTGTCAAAACAGCAACCCCTTAGAATTTTCCGTTTTAGCTTCAGAGAAAAAGAACAGGGGGTATCTACCCGGCACGATGATAGGAGATTCATTTACTAGCAATCTGGGAAAATACTTCTGATCCCCGAGAGCATTGTTTGGAAAAAAGCAATTTGCGTGGCAATTTAATTTACTCCAGGAGACAAAAAAAAAAAATCAAAAAAAGCACAGCAGCACTTAAAATAGCCATGGAACCTATTCCGATGCTGGTTTCTTTCTTTTGAAAAAAATACTGAAAAAGTTAACCGTTTATTATAATGTATTTTATTTAATCATCTAGGAAGTTTGTAGCCAACAGCAATTTGGCTGTGCAATTTCAGATGCAACTGAGAATTCAGGAATCTCCGTGGAGCCGCTGGTACAGTAAGCCTTATAACTGAAACACATGCAGGCTTTTGATAGGACATGTGGAGAGATCTCTCTACAACTGACTTCATTCATTTCGTGCTCAGCAAACCGACCTGGGCCACTCAACACGGCTGTTCTTATTCCCGATGTTCATGCATGCTCTCTTTTTACAATAAATTCATGACCGTCCGAAGATATCGATTTGACATAAGTGACGTCGGAGCCTTCACAGCCACCGTAGGTTTTCTTATGAAATTCTACCCCATCCATTATGTTCTTAGGAAATTCTACTTCGCTTCCATAGGAAGTTGTTTCTCGTGAAACCCCGCAGCCACTGCACCAGGTCCCCAAAATACCGCCACAGCCCACCTCCCCAAGGCCACCACCACCACCCACACTCAGATGCCTGCTGAGGTTCTGGGGCAGCTGAAAGAATCATTTCTGTCGGGTCACAAACGTTTTTTACCCAATGCTGGTTTCATCATCAAAACCATGAAAACGAGATTCTTTTCTAACATACCTGAAAAAAAACTGAAGCCCATGCATTACCAGGCAGGACAGTATTTTTAAACTGCAAAGAGTACTGGTTAATATCATAATAAAACGAAATAATCATCATACCCTCCGCTCCGTCCCATACCCACTGCCAGTATCAGAGGTCCAGGGAAAGCTACATATCCGCAGCCTGTTTTTAACTCCCACCTGTCATGTTGTCCAAAGAATCGGGCATCCACCTGCCCATCTTTATCCCTCAGAGCTTTCGCAGGCCAGAAAGGAAACCCCTTCAGTTTTGCCCAGACCAAAGGATGTGGATTGCTCTAGGAAAAGAAAAAACAAAATCCCGAGTTGGTATGTATTTCACAAAAAGAAACACACGTAAAAAGCTTGGTGTGTGAGGATAAAGCAAGGTAGAGGTGATACACGTGACAAACTGAATGAGGATAGTTTCAGGCAGGGTCTCCCCGAGTGGTGTTCCCCGGAAGGTGTGGGGCCAGTAAGCCTGGGCGAAGATGAACATGGGGTTAAAATGATGAAACCAAGAACTTGACACTGACAGAACTGGGCTTGGATCCTGGTGGTGCTGCTATTACCTGGGTGACCATGAGCAAGGGATTCTACCTTTCTGTGGAACACAGACAGTAATACCTACTACGCCCTCTGTTAAGCAGGAGGATTAATTGCTTGTTTTACTTAGCAAATAAGGGGCAGTATTAGCCACCTTTATTTTTTATTGAGGGCTACTCAAAGTCTTACCTATTCAGGTGTTAATCTCCAAAGGCAGAGAGAGACATGAACTACGTTCTCAATCCTGCCCCCCACCATCACCACCAGCCCAGCCCAAAACTGCATCTCTCTCCACAGAACACTAGTTTAGACAATGTAAATCCATGTAAATGAAACAATCGGTTAACACTCATCTGCATTACTCTGGTGACTGCCCCCTCTCTCTGATGAGCTCCCTTTCACTCAGACTCCCGCAGTCTGCCCCAGCTGATAAAACCCAGTTATCATGATGCTACCTTTGACACATGAACTTGCAGCTGGAGAGGTTTAATCCTACCTGCGTTACTTTCACTCTGCCATCACTTTATCAGCAAGACATTTATTAATTTAAAAACTTCATCCCAAGTTTCATCAAATAAGCCACCTGGAAAAAGCTGTCTTGGGTAGTCATCCAGGCATAGAGTTCAAAAAATGAAGTAAAGAAAGGAAAATCCAACTTACACAAGGCTCGCAAAACCAGTTATCTCGTTTTTGGCAAGCAGCTAAATAACACTCTGGACATACTTCAATTTCATTCATCTGTAAAGCAAAAATATGTTAGAATGTGTCATCCCAGGAGCCTTACACTTCTAGGCCCTCAAGAAATGCATGATGATATTTGGCAGAAGAGATTAGCTAAACCAAGTCATACAGTGGGAAACTACCTCTCACCAATCACTACACGTCCACCAAGCCCAAGCCACCATCATGCCTCTCTGTCTTCCAGCTTCCACTGTGGTTCACTCTTCACACATACACAGCAGCCAGAGCCATCCTCTACAAACATAAATCTGATCTCGTCCCTCCCTTTATACTGGTGGTTCTCCACCGGGGCAGTTTAACCCCTCTGGGAACATTTGGCAATGTCTGGAGACATTTTCGGTTATCAAAACGCGGGATGGAGGAAACAGTTGCAACAAGGATCCGCGATGCACGAGACAGCACCTACAACAAAGAAGTCTGCAGCCTCAAAGGGCAGTAGTGCCAAGGTCGAGAAACTAACACTGAACTCTAAACACCCGATCGATTCTTTCAAGACCATGTGTGATCTGGCCTCAGCCCACCTGTCTGAGCTTCCTTCCCGATGCCTTCCAGCCACTCTGGCCTCCACTTGCCATGCTCTGATTCTATGCCTCTCTACATACACCGTCCAGAGCAGTTAATTAATATCATGTGGCCCTATTTTACTTCCATTGACGACAATCTGAAAATTGTATAACTTACAGTCATTCTCCCTCTTGGGAAATTAAGTATCATCGTGACTTAGAACCAAGGGCCCCAGAAGCTTCTTTCTTGGATCTGAATTCACACTCCACTATTTTACAGAGAAAGAAAATGAGGCCCCAAGAAGTCAAGTAACCTGCCCCAGGTCTCAGTGCGGCAGAGTGGCAGGGCCAGGATCTGAACCCAGGCGGTCAGGCTCCAAAAGCCCTTGTGCTTCGCCGCTGTCCTACTGGTTGCTGTTATGTTCTCATCATCATCAGACTTATTTCTATCTCCTGTATCTTGCAAGGTACCAAATACACAGCAGGTGTTTAATGAGTTATTATTAATTATTGTATGATGATAATTTATACTTATAATTGAAGAATGAATGGTGGAATATATTACCTTCTTCTACTCAGTCTACTTCTGCTCTAAAGGTACAAGGTAGAACAAAGTGGTAATATCACATCCAGGACAGCCCTGGCCCGGGAGCCCACAAAGCAGAAGTGTGTAGCCAACAGGTAGATTCAAAGATGCCATTCAGGGTATCTGGGTTCAGTAAATTCTACCTCAGGGAACCCCACCAATTAAAAGCCTAAGCTTCGTGCTAGCTTCAGCAGCACATATACAAAAAAAACAAAACAAAACAAAACAAAACACTTAGGCTTCAGCTCCAGGAAAACAAATAAATTCCCAACAGGGAAATGAGTGAAGAACTCACCCATGCAAAACTCCAAATCACCAATGAATACATCCAAAATAGCCCATGACAACTTGTCATCCAACAAATGCAAACCAAAAATCACAGTGAGATTCCACTGTGTTTTTACTGGTCACACTGGGGGGAAAAACTTATAAACATAAATGTTTTTAAATTAGAATTTCCAGTATTGAAAAGGACACAGAAAAAACTACCACACTTATCTATCCATTCCAGGTTGCTGTATAAGTTGCTACAGCTTTTCCAAAAGACAATCAAAAAAATATCTACCTAAAGCCTTTGCCATGTTTACCTGATAGGTACATTTCTAACAACTATACTAAAAAAGTCATCAAAACAGCCATAAAAAATTCTGTTTTTCCTGTGTGTAAATTACCTAGGCTAACCCTCAAACTAAGTAGAAAATGTAGATTATAAACCTCTATGGAAATATGTAGACATGAATACATCCCAAGATTCTCCGATGTCTCATTTACAAATGAATGAAAGAACAAAAAAATAGGCTGAAGGCCACTGCAGCTCCATTTTTTCACTCGTACAATGAGGATCTAATAAAGCCTTCCTCATAGCATTTCGGCCACCAGCCTGTCCCACAAAAGCCTGAACCTCGGGGCTCACAGCCCAGGAGGTTCATTTCATCCACACAGCAATCCCATGGATATTTACAAGAGGGATTCTCCGGGATGAGGGTCAGGACCTTTTCTCCAATAATATCAAAACTCAAAAACATGTTCAGCAAGAAGACTGAAAAAGACCTGACTCAAGGCCACAGATTGTGGGGTGAAGAAATTATGAACTCTACCTATGCAACCAAGAGAACTCAGGTTGCCCAGCACTTGCCCATGACTCACAGCTGAAAAATAAATGGGTCATTTCCACCTGAGATCACAGCTAACGTAAGCATGCTCTGTAACATATTGGGGTCCTCTCTTTGTTGCTTTTACTCCAAAAATTTCAAAACCACTTTAGCTACCCAATGGGAAATTCTACAAATGGAAATTTCGGGTACCCCAACCCTCACTTGGGGTGCATTTAAAACACAACGGTGGGAAACACATACCTCATGCTCACAGATTTTGATGACTACTTTTGCTATTTGCGTCAATTTGTGATTTCCTAAGGGGAATAAGAAAATAGGATTAATTCAAATAGAAACACTGGAACACTCAGTCTTGGGATTACACTGAAAATCAGAAGGTTCTGCCTTCTGATACTGGTTCAAATTATCTGACTTCTCCCGTGACTATCAACCAATCTCTGGTGCCTTGATGTCACCTTTTTTGAAACTGAGTGATTTGTGGGGTTTCCCGATAATTCATGGATTAATATTTGAAAGATGCTTTATTCTAAAGTCTCAAGTTAGTAGAAAAGATCCCTACTCTACCCAGACTCCGAATCAAGAAGAATAAGCGGGAAAAAAGACATTAACTGAATGGCTCTGGTGTGCCTGGTACTTCAAAATACATTTTCTTGTTAACTCCTCAGGAAGCCATATTAGCAAGAAGATGTGAATCTTCCCATTTCATTAACGAGTAAGCCAAGGCTTAGAAGTCATCACTTACGTGAGACCACTTCGCTAATGAGTTGAGGACCTGACCCTAGATCTAATTCTAAATTCCTTGACTTTGCACTAAAACAGAGGACAAGATAGTCAGAAAATCACGTTTTCTTCGAATGTTAACTGTATTTTCAGAAATTGTAAATTTGTTCACCAAGAATTTCTCGCACACGCACATAAATACCTAGATTTCTGGCTTGCCTTGAAAACTTAGAAGATCTGATAACTCGAACCCAATCAACCATGGCGTATCCAGTGGTGACCCCTCCAGATTAGGTAGGAATTCCCTGCTCTCTGGAGTCTCCAGCTCACTCCACAGCCAACAGCCATCCTGGCTTGTGCTTGATGTTTTTCTCCCACCAGACCTCACTCATTTGTGTATATGATCTGACGGGCCTTTCTATATGTTTGAGTTTACAATCTTTATATGAATTCTTAATGTCTAGTGATTCTCTCCCTTCCCTTCACCCTCAAACCTGCTACTGAGCTAATAATACAAAAAGTGTATTTTAAGCAAACATTTATCCACTCATACATCTTTCACCTAAACATTAGCTAAAAGTCTATGCTAGACCCGAGGATATGCTGGGAACACAACGTGGTATGTGTCCTTAAAGAGCTCACATCCTTGTGAGCTACTCAAACAAATAAAAACAGTAACATCCAGAAAGTGTGATAAATGCTGCCACAGGGAAGTACAAGTACTGTGACAGCCCCTAACAAGAGCACATAATATGGTCCGGGTCATGAGGGAAAGCCCTCCAGAGGACTGAGAAGCTAAGACTGAAGGATAAGGAAAAGATATCAAGACAAAGAAGTAAGGAGTGTTCCAAGACAAGAGGATCTGGGTACAAGAAGAATAGATCGGGCAAGACGCTAAAAGATCTACTGGCCAGAAGGTAGACAGAAAGGATTGTGGGAGAAGCTGGAGCAATGGGAAAGGCGCCACAAGAGGAGATTTTAATGGAAATCCACCTCCATTCTGTCCAGAAGGCTCAATCCTCTAAGCCCATGGAAACACAACTGACAAAACTTCATCTAAAATATAAAGATCTCTTACGACACAATAATAAAATACAAACCACCTAATTTTTTAAATCAGCAAAAGATCTGAAAAGATATTTTATCAAAAAAAATATATATATATAAATGACTAAAGTACATGAAGATATTCAACGCCATTGGTCACTAGAGAAAAGTAAATTAAAACCATTATGATATATTTCGCACCTTCAAGAATGGTTAAAAGGACAGACAATACCAAACGCTCACAAGGATATGGAGCAACTGAAAGCTTTGTACACATTCTAGGAATGCAAAGTGATACAACCACTTTGCAAAATAGCTTGGCGAAAAATCTTATAAAGTTAAATATAAACCTATTCAATGATCCAGCAATACCACTCCAAGGTATTTACCCAAGAGAAATGAAAACATATGTCCACACAAAGACTTGAACAAGAATGTTCACAGTGGCTTAATTCATAACAGCCACAGCTGAAAATAACACAAATGTCCATCAACAACTAGGTGAATGAAAAAAATTTATGTTAAAAAAATAAAACACTCAGCAATAAAAAGAAACAAACCTCTGGCACACACAACATGGATGAATCCAAAAAATATCATGCTGCATTAAAGTAGCCAAACTCAAAAGAGTACAATCTGACTCAGTTTAGATGAAATTTTAGAATATGCAAAACTAATCTCTAGTGACAGAAAACAAAACAGCAGTTTCTTTAGAGGAGGGTGAATATACTGGGAAGAGGAAAGTAGGAATACAATAGGGCAATGAAAATGTTCTAGATCTTATTTGGGGTTGTGGTTACACAGGTGGTTACGTGTACGTCAAATTCATAGAATATACATGTAAAATTGTTGCATTTTATTGTACGCAAATTATTCCTCCATTGAAATAAAGTTTTTAAAAAGAACAAGGAGCAGCTTCGTATATCCACAAACCACTCTAGACATTAGCTCATATTTTAAAACACACATATTCACCGGCCCCTAGTCACAAATATCAGCAATCTGTACAAAAGTATTCACAGTTATTGGCTCTGATGCATGAAAAAAGAGCCTAATTTTTTTTTTTTTTTTTTATGAAGAGGCAAAGAATGGGCAACACACACAGCATACTCTTTTTTAGGAGTCACCTAAACCACTCACCCCCATTATAAATGATGCAGTTGTGCAAAATCCACTTTGCATCAGCCAGGAAAGCTTCTGTGCAGCCATACATTTTCTTTTTAGCGTTCTAGGGAGAAAAGGCAGAGTATAATCACCAGTGAGTCTCTACAAGCCACAGCCAATAACACCTGCGTCCCCCACATAATTTTCTTAGCAGTTATTTGCCCAATTAATTAATGCTTTTACTCATTTCCCAAGATGCTATTATATTTGAGATCTATAACTCTATAAAAATGAATTTATCACGCTAACTTCAATTTTTCCATTTTACAACAGCTGTCATTTATCAAGCAGCTTATTCCAATGATTCAGGATATTATATATATTTATGTAATTATTATTATTCATAACAGTCTCCCATAAGCCTCACGATTGAGAACTCAGTGAAGCAGTTACCATCATCCCCATTTTAAAGACAAGGGAACTGAGGTATGGAAATGTTAAGGAACTTATCCTGAGTTCCAAGGCTATTAATTTATGAAGTTAGGACTCCAACCTTGTCTTCTTTGAATATCATGCTGGTGTGTGCAATTTTCAAAATAAGTTAGATTTATTGTCTGGGAGTCATCAGTGCAAACAATATGAAGTAACGTTTTCTCTTCATACGTGCTTTCTTTACCCATATTTTGGCTCCCAACGATTTGGAAATCAACACCAGGATGTCATATACCATCTAAAGCATTACGAGCGTAATTTTCAGCATGGAATTTTACACGAACTTATCTTTTTTTTTAATAAGAGTTTATTTCAGCCAAACTGATGACATACGCCTGGGAGCAAAATCTCAAATGCTCCTATCTTGAACTTTTATAACACGTTCAGGCATTAAAGAAATATCTTTATTGGTAGGCTAAGTCAAGGACACATCTTTAGTGCTAATCTGAAGCTTTCCCAGATACTTAATTTTTTTCCCTCTTCCTTTCTGCTTTCATTAGCACCTCCGAAAAAAGAGGAGGTTCAAATCCGTCACATTGCTAATTCAGGCAAAAAGCTAGAATCACTAGCAAAAGTTGTATTGCAGCTAATCAGTGGATTTCAATGTTCCATTGCAATCCTTGGAAGAATGTTACAGAAGAAGTAGGGGGTCAAGCATTCTTCTACCCCCAATAAAAATGGCGCAGAGGAAATATAGAGAAACCATCTAACTTGAGATAAGGCACGAAAAATGAGGGAGGATCCTGAGTCATCTCGACAACTGTGGCCTACAATGGTGAAGTTCTGTGATGGAGGCCAACCTTTTCCAAGGTACAAAGGTCCATGGGATGGAAGATGTATTCCGCATAGTCGGGATGCTGTTCCAATGGAACAGGCTTCTGGAATGCGTCTGTCTATAAAAGAGAAGATGCACACACAGACACAAGCCCATCACTGCTGGGGAAGACCAAGAACGAACGCCAGTGAAGCACTTTAAAAATAGGGACAACCTTTCGGACAGTATGGTTCTAAAAGTTTCCACAAAGCATGACCTTGAGGAGCTCCAGATTGGTTTCCCTCCTAATTCTGCCTGATTCTCAATAACCATGGGCCCAGTTGTGCTCTGCTTTTGTTTTGTTTTCAAGTATATGTGAATTACAGGTCCTGTCCGTTTAAGACTGACGAGAACCATCAGTTACTGTAGACCTGAATTCTGAATGAGGCCCAGCATTAAAATTAACGGTGAAATACCAAAACCTAAGTGCCAACAGATATTTTTACACATGGGGGCAAAATTTAAACAGTTAAAATTTTGCTCCTCCTTTGAGAAGCCAAATTACCCTCTTTGAATCAGCTCAAAATGCAAGCCCCAGTTTGTGGATGGGTAGTATTTACTTATCAACAAAAAACAAATCTAAAAGATTTATTTAAACACCAAATTATACTCAAGCAAGGCATCTGCACAGGCTACCATTTACAAGTATCCAAGTCTTCTTTTATCCAGAATGAAAGTAGAGCCATTGTAAGTTAAAAAGATGCTTCCACAAAATCAGCAACTTTCTGATTGATTTTATATCAAGCAATTTATGTGAGAAATTAAGGCCTTCTTTGATTTTTCTTTTTGGTTTATAATTCTATAGTGTTGACAAGTCTACATGAATCTATTCTTTTTGTAAATAGTCTTCAGCAGATACATAAATTCAGCCTATGAAAAACAGGAAATAATTCCTTACCACTCAACATATAGGAGTCTGTAGTTTTAAAAAGTTTGTGTTTTCTACCAAACCAAGGCTATATACTTTTGCTTCCAATGACAGAGATTTTGTTAAAGAGACAGTTTCCCAATTTAGCAACTCCCAATTGGCATGCTCTGAATTTTTTTCATCATGATACCAAATTTCAGAATCTCAAAACTAAAGCTTATTTTTTTAAAGAAATTAAACCACAGTGGCTACTAAAAGCCCTTAGATTCTATGTTTCTATGTGTTCATTTGACTTAGAAAGCAAACTCTGAAGAGTTTCATAAAGATTCGCCACTGGACCCAATGGTGTCTCTGTGCCAATCAGAACAGGAGACCTCACCCTCCAGTTTCTGTAGGAAAATGATCATAATATATGGATTATACTGGCAATAACACACTGATTATTTTTAAAGGCGAGGTATTTTACTGCCATCTTCCTGAAACTGTCACCAAAAAAACTAAAACCACCATGGCTACAACATGACTCAGGCTCAGGAGAGAAACCACGTGAAATACACAACTTGTCAGCTGATTGTGGCAGCCCTGCTTCACACACAGGTTTTCCTCAAGGGGTAAAGGCTATATACATCAAATCTCATTTCAAAACTGAAGGAACTTAACCAAATTCTCACCCTTTATGGGAAATCTCACTGGCTGAATTTTACTTGGTTTCATCATCAGACCTAGATTATAAATAAACTGGGTTGTACTCAGCTTTTTCATGGCTATGGAATTGTACTAACTCCTATGGGAAGGAGCACAAAACTTCCCCTTCCCCGATGGGCTATGAGGTTTTATCACATAACCAATCAGAATTTTAAACCCCCACCAAGTTTCTACTATACGTCATTTCCCAATTAAAGTCCTTGAGGACACAGAGTGTTCACTGTATAAAGAATTAACTGAATGCCACCATACCTTGTGTTTCATTTACAGGTATTTGAATTCAGGCATATAAGAAGGCCCAAAGAGTATGCACAGGTGTCTGGAAAGCTAAGGTTACATGGAATAAGATGTTAACAGAACAAAACAAAAGTCACTATTTCCATTCACGCTTTTACCAAGAGGAACTTTCTTCTTACCCCTGGCTGTTTCATTTTCTGAATGGCAAACTTGAGCAGGTAGGATAATTGTTCAATGGTGAGCATTGTCATGGCTTTACTCTGGGTCTCGATGCATTCTGCTACTGTAATCTTCTACAAGTCAAAATCACACAAATGTCCAGTTAGAAAAAAAAAGTTACTATCTATATACTTATTTCCCTTTCCTCCTGATTTTCCGGTAAGCTCACACATAAAAAATAATTTCCCTCCAAATGAGACTAGTTGTTTCACTTGACAAGGATTCCGATCTACTTGACCATATCCTAGATCAGTGGATAAAAATTAAGAAGCATACCAATCCATTGATTACCTCATCAGGAAGCATTTTTTGGTTGTTGTTCATGAAGATGACATGATCTGAGAAAAGTGCAGGTAGGCAGGGACCTGAAAATCATCATTATAACCTTGGGCTTCAAGAATGGGATGAAAGGAAAGGCCACTGTTGGTTTCAGATGATCTCTTCATAAAATGAATGAGCCACTTATCTTGATCTTCTTGAGGTTCTAGGCTACCTTTCAGGAAACTGACAAGGTATTAACTCAATGACATCACTGGAAAGAGACAGTCTTTCCAATAGAAAGAATCCAAGGGATGGTAATGAACTAATAATAAATATGACTTAAGTCTCTGTCACCACTGATGTGAACCCGCTTAAGGACATTCTGACAAACTACAAGAGAAGCATAGTCTAGCTGTCTAGCTCCATGGGGCAATAACTGTCATTTTGTAAGGGAAATTCTCATCAAAGAAGAGACCCAGAGAAATGTCTGAAACCAGATTCTGCTAAGTAAATCTGGTCCTACATTTCTGAGCTTCAGAATCCTTATGTAGCAGGAATGACAGAAATAGCAAATTCTGATGTCAGGAAACACTCTTTAACCATCTGTGTCGGGAGAGCTGAGAAAAGTTTTCTCCAGTTAATTTGGATTTCATTTCCATTCTTCATCTCTCCGGATCTTCCAAAAGGAATTTTCAGATGTGTCTGGTTGTCGAGGAAAAGGGCAACACAAGAGTCGCTCAGAAGCTGAAAATGGTGCGTGACGCAAGTATCTGATTGCTTAGCTACCGGAGCCTGAAAACAGCTCGTCTCCCCTGTTGACTGACCCACCAATGCACCCTGGGAGAAAATCGGGGCTTGAAATCCTAGACACAGAACACCTGTTTGTTTAAATTCCTGCCCGTTTCCAGGTAACTACCACCCATGGTGAACACTTGGGTTGCCTACTCAACTGTCTTTCGGCTTTTCTCCCCAACATCCCCGACCCCTTTCTCCCAGTGCCCGATTCCCACAATATTAGACTCCGAGTGCCAAACAGGAATTTTTCAAGGCTTTTTTTATATGAGGACTGGCAACCAATGAATCCAAGGGCAAGTCAGCTGGAAGGTGAAAAGCAAAGTCCTTCTCCTTGATAAAAAGAGATACGAACAGAGACACTTTTATCTAGCCACATGTCATAAAACCCCCAGTTGCCATCTTAGGGCCAGGAGGGACATGTCACCTCAACAATGGAATGGGCAGCGTCTGGCTCTGAACAAATTCTGGGCTGGCCCTGCCTCTGGATTCTTTCTACACAAGATAATAAAACCCTATTGTTTCAGCCACTTTTCATCAAGACCTATCATTTGCAGCAAAGGCATCTTCCCTGAGCCACTATCTTTTTTGCAAAATTATTAAACAATAACTTTAAGGAAGGACAAGGTTGATCTAGACAAAAGGAAATAGAGGAAGAAGAAAGAGGTCAGGCTGTGAATAAGAAGGCTTTGCTGAGCAATGTGTCCTCTACGTCTGCCATCCAGAGTAACCCAAAGGGAACCAGTGGCCATCTTTTGATATTCTAGGGGCAGAACACCATTAAAACGTCATCATCCTATTGGTTTGACGTCTAATTTATTTTCATCTACTTCTTATTTTTCTTCTTTCCCTCTACAAAAGCGGAACCACAGACACTGTCCTATAGCTTGCTTTTTTTTCCCCCACTAAAGACATCTGGGAGAACTTTCCAGCTTCCCTTGTTAGAGATCTAATTCCAATATGCCTTTGAATCCAAGTGACATTCATAGTAAATGATTTCGTAGATGACACTCTTATTTTTGGCATTTTGAAAAAGCGTCAGAGTTGGAAATCACCAAGAACAGAAGACACTTAGAATAAGTGGAAACTGAAATAATTGTTTTAATAAAGAGTGTGTAGGCCTTGCCACAGATGAAATATACATGTTCCCCTCACTATGCCAGTGCGCTTCTGCCTGGGGTTCTGGAACCCGCGGTGCCCTCTGCCTGAGGAGTCTTCCCGCCAGCTGTGTGGCTCACTCCTCCCTTCTTCCTTTCTCAAATCTTGATAAGCCTTCCTGGACCTCTTCATTTAAAATGGACACACCCTGCACCCTCCTCACCCCTATTCCTCATCTTCATTTTCTCCAGAACATTCTTCTAAGGCACTGTATGTAACTACTTATGTTGGCTTTTGTCCTTTTCTCCTGAAAAGAATGTGATCGATCCGTGCCCCTTTTTGCTCACTGTCGATCCCCTGGCACCTAAGCAGCACGGGAGAAGTAGCTGCTGCGTAAACGGAAGCATCAGATAGCAACCACATGGACATACAACCAACCAACACTGGTTCTAAGTCTGGCTACTGCCTATGACTCAATGACGTAGCAGGAGACGACGTCCAAGAAGGGGGAAAATAGTATGAGATCTCTCAGAATACATGAACTGTTCAAGGTTTGTAAGTGAACTTCCGAAGTGTTCATTTAAAGAAGAATCAGAGAAGGTTGCAGATCCCAAAGTGATCCAAAGAATCCAAAAAAAAACAGTCAATGCAATTTGTCTTTCCAAGAGCTTCCAAGGGCTGAGACCGACACTGGTCCCAAAAAGTGGGTGACCAGAATACAGCAGGTGGAACAGGCAAGAAATTCCTCTTTTTCCCTGTATCTAGATATGATCTGAAGAATTAAAAATAAAAGGAATAAAGCAAAAGGAGAAGAAATGAGGCAGATAACGCATTCGTTCATCAGGAACTAACCTCACATTCAGGACAAAACCAGTCCCCCTCTGGTTCCGATGTCAGTCTCAGACACTTAGCGTGATAAACCCGGGGACAGAGCTCACAGCAAAGGACTTGGCCTTCCCGGTGACAAACCCAGCAGTAGAAATCATTTCGTCCGTCCTGCGGTACAACATCAACAGGGTCTGTGGTGAGTGGCTGCTTCATATAGTAAAACGGACCATGTCTTAGTTCTGACTGAAATGTAGGCAAGAAAGACAGGTTTGGTTTCAAAACAAATGTGCATTCTCAAAAGGAAATTCGAACAAATACATCAATAACAACAAAAGAAAATTACAGCATTTCACACATTAATTCATTAAAAAAAGCCATCTTGGGTTACTCCTACTAAGTTTACAGGGTTTACAGGTCGTTCAACATTAAGATTCTTTTTCTTTCTTCTATTTTAAGAGGATGTTGATTGAAAACCTGGTGTCTAAGTAAACAGATGGCACTAGCAGGATAGCGCCAAACAACTCAGGTGTATCTGGGTTCAAATTTTATCTCTTCCAGATGCACGACCCTGGGGCAAGTTTCTTAACCTCTCAGCTTCAATTTTCTCATCTGTAAAACAGGGATGATACCACCTGTCTTCATGGATGGTACTGCGGTTGGGATTAAACGGGATGATATAATATAAGCTTTTAACAAAGTGTCACCATTACTAGTACTGCTAAGACAGTTAAGGGCCCAACAAAGTCTAAAAGTACAAAAGTATGACAATTTGCTCTGGCATTCTTTCAACAGCGGGATTGTGGAAAATAGGTTAATTGGACTTGAGTCACCAAAAAATGATCACCCATTTTTTAAGTCTATCCCGAATGCATAAAGTACCATGAGCCAATGAGTCACTTCCCAAAGCCACAATTCTTAAATGTGGTATGTCCTCATCTATCAGAAGCCACATCACCTACTTAGAACTACCAATGGCAGAAAGATGATACGGGTGGCCAATTCATAGAAGCCATACCCCGTCCTACCCCAAAATATCAAGAGAAACATTTCCCTAAAGATATATCACAGAATCCTACAAAGCCATACTCTGAATGCACAAAATCACTCAGAAACCAATGAGAAATCCTGTTTAGGAAGCATGAGAAAGAAAGCCTGGTGGTAAACATCAAGATGACCTGGAGGTAACTGGCTGTGTGACCTTGACAAAGTTACTCAACCCACTCTGAGTCTCGATTCCAGAGAGAATAGCTTGGCCACAACTACAGTACCTTATCTTTGAATAAACATCCTTGTATAATAAGCTTTTTTCCCGTCCTTCAATAAAACATTACAGTTTCCTCCATGAAGATCTCATATACTGGTTAGAGACTGCATAATTTTCGTTGATGCTATGAATGGGATCTCCTTCTGTATTTTCTAAATCGTTATTGCTGGTACACAGAAACACCGTTAAGATTACTAATACTGATCTCATATCAACAGTTCTAATAGTCTGTTGATCAAGAATCTTATCTCTGAGTAACATCGGTTTTGTCTGCTCATGTCTAATATTTTTACGTTACTTTTCTTTGTTTCCTATTTTAATGGCTAGGACCTCCAGGATAACGGGAAAGACGGCCAAGATTGCAGGAACCCGTGTCCGGTTCCTGGGGTTTTTTTATTATGAGGTATTTATGTTCTCAAAACGCCTGCTCTTTCTACGCTCCTTGATAAAGAGATGCCTCACAGATGTTTACTTAGATCCTTGTTTATCGACCCTTCTAAGCCTCCCTGCCCTCATTTCTGAGAAAATTACTAAGACTTTTTTTAGGGTGATTGCCTAATTCTTAAGCAGTTATTTCCCTGTTTCGGTTACGCGTTTAAAATAGAGCGTTCTACTTGGGTTTCCAGAGAATGACATCACGGTTTCGATATTCTTTCTGTGCCATGTTTTTCAACATTTGGTCATACACGCCATCTTCAGTTTATCCTCCCAGCAAGCCATAGAGGAGGGTACTCAGGATGGAAACTACTAGACTGGCTTGACAGATGAGAAAAATCAGGTTAAAAAGACTGATCTGACCCCCCCTCCACCCCCAGGCTCAGAGCAAGGCCTCACACCTGAGTGTCCCAGAGCTTTCTCTTGTCCCTGTGACCCAGTTAAAATGACGCTGGATGCAGAAGAGATTCTGATGATTGAGTGACCCCCCTCTGAGAACATTCTCTGTAGTTCAAAAATAACTTGCTTAATGAAAAAAGCTGGAGGGAAAAAAACCCTGAAAATTAGGAAGACACTAGAAACATAATAGATGGGGACATGAAGAGATAATGGCTTCTAGAGCAAAGGTTCTTAACTTCGGCACTAGTGACATTTGGGGCCAGAGAATTCTTTGTGGCGGGAGGCCGTCCTGTGCACTGTATGATATGTTAGCAGCATCCCTCGCCTAATCCAGTAGCAGCCCCCATGCATAAAACTATGACAACCAAAAAATGTCTCCGGACATGGCCATATATCCCTTAGGGGACAAGACTGTCCTCAGTTAAAGAGCTGCTATCTGCCTAGGAAAATGGCCAAGTTGCTTTGGGGGCTTGAAAGAGGAGAAATGGTGCATATTGAGCGAGCAGAACTATTTCTCACCTGAGTGGGCTCTTCCAGGATGCTAGCAGTAAGTTGTATGTTTCAGTGCCCGACTTCCTCTCAGTAAGTTAATAACAGGACGGAAAAGAGTCGTTACGATCTGAATAAAACTGGAAGAATCGAGTATGACAGCTAATCTCCCTGAAACCGACAACCCAAGTCCTTCTACCTACTTAGAAGCCAGGATACTGTCATTTCAGAAGATGAGTTTCCCCCAGGTTCTTGGCTCTGTCCCACATCTGCCCGGGGCTGGGTGTTCCAAGAGGAGCCTGAGGAGTGAGTGCCAGGCTGATCTGGTCTCTACTCAGGAGACTCTGTCCTTTCCTGAAAGTAACTGTGGCTGAGAACTAGCTCCCTGATAATCTCCTTGTCAATCAGATACCTGCCTTATCTGCTACTTGTAAATGCTTCCTGCTCCATCAAAATAATCTGATAACAAATATGGAACATTTAAAAAAGGAAAAGCGAATCATTTCAGGTAAAATGAGTTATGATTTTTCTCCCCCACACATGTATAGGTTGTGCTAGCAGCCTGCTGGCAAGGCAAACGGGTTGCAACCTGTGTTACTATAGGATAATTGCAGGCTCTGTGAGCAGATGTTATTCCCCTGCTTCTTCCACAGGTTGCCTTAACAAGAAAATAGGTTCGGTCACTTCTAAATACCTTAGTTCATACCAGGAGCTAGCAAACATTTTCTACAAAGGATTCTATAAAGATAGTAAATAGCTAAGGCTTTGCAGGGTCAGGCATGGTCTCAGTCACCACGACTCAACTCTGCCACTGCAGCACAAAATATGTAAATGAATAGATGTGGCTGTGGCCCAATAAAACTTTATTTACAAAAACAGGCTACTGGCCACGTAAAATTCCTACTGGGGCCACATAGGTAACGTAAATAAATGAAAATAGTCCCTGCTCCAGCTTTTGTTCTTCTGCATTTGATTAAAGTACGGGTTTTACAAAATATGTCTCTGAGACAAACTGCCTAGCCCTACAGTGTGAGGAATGGCACGGGCATTCAGCCTTGACCTGGGGAGACAGCAGGGAGGGGCAGAGCTCACACCCACCCTAAGGGAGCAGCTCCATTCAGCTCCAGTGACCAAGACAGCTAAGCAGGTACATACTATCAGTGCTGCCTGATCTCAGGAACATTCCGGCAATCCTGCTGTTCCCTGAGCTGGCTCAATTGTTAACATACTGCCCTCGTGTCCAACGAAGGACTTCTGTGGAATGTCCGAGTTTTTAAGACAATGTCTGGGCCCAACCAGGTAAATCCCAGCCCACGCATTTGTGATATGTACACACAGAGGAGGTAAAGGAGCCCCGTGACTTCTCTGCTATATTCGATCAAAGGTATACCTAAGGCCAATTCATACGAATCTGTTAGCAGGTTATTTCTCAACCTTCTGATGAGAAGAGGAGGAAAGGAAGGAGAAGAAAATCTTCAAAAGGACTCTTCAAACTCAAACGTCCCAAGAACTAAAGGTGAGTAGTATTTTTCAGTAAAGGCTCTCATGTCATTTGGGGACAAGATATTTCTTGTTCCATCTACTGTAGGTATTTGGCAGCCTGACCCTCCTCCACAAAGCATCCTTCTGGGCTTTGGGGGGTCCCCCCAACATCCACAAGGAAAAGCACTTACTTGTTTTCAAACTTTTCTAAAGGGGTAGAACCACTGGACCACAGGCATTAAAAATTAATTATAAGCCTCAGAATACTTGTTCCCCTAAAACCCAAGTATTTTTAAAGCTCTTCTTAAAAAATTCCCCTAAAAATATTAAATTCCCAATATACGAAAAATGGGTGAAACAGGGTCCCAACTTGAAAACTCAACCCCTATCTCCACTTGGTAATAACAAGTTTCAACCTTGAGAAAAAATACGGTTTTGTTGTTGTTGTTGTTCTTGTTTTTACAAGGCTAGAATGGCTTTCGTTTTAAAACATTGGAATATAGAAAATAAATTAGAGAGAAGATAAAGAAGAAAGAGATGGAGGATCTCAATATATGCCAATCATCAAAAGAACCTGAATGCCTAAGAGCCAGACGCAGAAGGAATGAGGGAAGCAGGCAGGATACGACACGATAGGGAGGGGTGGGGAGTGCGGAAAAGCAGAGCACGCAGGCCCTGCGTCTAAAGGGACAGGACCCACTCAGCTTTAGCTATCGCTGGATTCTTCTAAGTTTTGAAGAACCCAGATATACAAGTCATTTGGAATTTCATGCTCTTCAAATGCTGGTGACCGATAGGAATTATGTTGATCAAACACAGCATTTGCAACCTAGGATTTGGTTTTAATTCTATCATTTTTTAATTCCAGAATTCTAAAAGGAGACAGGTGCAGGAATGGGAAAGGGAAAGGAAAATATCCAGACGAATTTTTTTATATAAAGGATTTAAGTTTCCCCTTAGGAAAGCAGATCGTGCAGGAGGGAGGTTGCCCCCACCATGCAAACGTCATATGCTAGAATGAATTATGGAGTCAAGGGTCAGTCAGCGATTTCTTCTCTTTACAGTTAAGGCTATTTCTTCTTTGCCAACTCCTGGCTGTTCAGCCTCAGGGAGTTTTGGATCTGAAAAAACAAACCTACAATCAACCTGATAATGTTCCCAGTCCAAACCCCTATTTTACAATGTACCTGAAGCTCAGAGATAGGAAAGCAATGGACAAGGTCACACAGCAAGTTCCCCAGATGCAGCGGGGCTAGAAAAAGCAGGTCTCCAAAAAGCCAGGTCTCCAGGTCGGAAACAGTTTCCCTCCAGTGCCACGGTCCTGTAAACTCTTGTATCAGTACCAAAGATGACAGATAATTCAGGAGCATAATCACGCCCTATGCCCAGTCACCCTCGCTCTGCTATTTTCCACATCCTAAGCTCGTTCTATATTCATAAGCTCCCACCCTGTGTCAAACACTGGGCGACAGTAGCTGCCAGACACTGGCCACTTTTCTGAGGCTGCTAGTCAAGAGGGGACACAGATTTACAAACACATCACTGTGGTCACAAGGCGTAAGTGTTACAGAAATGCTATTAACACATGGGTGGGGAGAGAAAGAAGAAAACGTGTGAACTGCCCAAATTGATCAGTTTCCAGAAAGAGAGACGCGAACCAATTCTTAAAGGACAGATAGGGGCTCACAAGCTGTGTGCATGTTTCTCTTTCTTGGCCGTTAATCCCAGCAGCTATAGTATGGCTCCTGGGTGACAGGCAGACCTAAATTCAAAGGCAGCTTCTTACTCGCTCTGAGGCCTCAAGGAGGAAATTTAACCTGCTTGAACCTCCATGTTCTCATCTGTAAAATGGAGCTGAGGATAGCCCTAATTCACAGGGTTATTATAAACATGAAGACTAACATAAAAACCCGAAATTAATAATGTCATATGTCAATTGTAGCTCAATTTAAAAAATTATTTTAAAAAAGTTTAACACAGGAAAGAGCTTACAACAGGAAATGGCTAGCTATAAGCACTGCTTTTGGAATTACTATCACCAACACTTACATATGTTTTTCAAATTGTAGTTCCCCCAGAAATTTACTTAGAATCCAATGGTTTCTTCTCCTGTTATGGGATTCCCTACTCATTAGACCTACAATGTCCCCCACGGTAGCTACAGCCACAGATAAATTTAAATTAAATTAGAAAGTCAGCTCCTCGGTCACATTCGCCACTGCAAATGCTCAATGGCCACACGTGGCTTGTGGCTATCACACTGAACAACGCGGGTCGAGAACATTTCTAAACCTTTTGTAGAATTATTTCATAGATAGTCTGTGTGATTACCCACTTAGTGTAGAGCCTGGCTTCGTTTTTATTATTGGGGTTTTTTTCTACGTCATTTAGCTCAATTAATCTTCACAACAACCCTGTGAAATCTGTAGCAATAGCATCGTTATTCCCATTTAGTTGATGGGAAAACTAGGCACAAAGAGGTTAACCTGCCCACAGCCACAGAGCAAAGGCAGAGCTGACATTCCGCTCCGTAATTTGGGAATGAAAATAGATGAGTGCGCGGAAACATGCCCCTCTCACAGTCCTGGGCATTTAACCGTTCACTGCTGGGTCTCGTCTCCTAAAAGCAACAACCTTGTTTTATTCAACCTCAAATCCCCAGAGCCCACTTCAGCCTGAAGTGGTACCAGAACCACTGGGCTTCCTGCTTCCTCTGATACTAGGAGTTTTGGCCTCATGGTCTTTATTCATTCATTCATTCATTCATTCATTCATTCATTCATTTTCAAATGGGAAATATATCTAGCCTGCATCAGAGAATTTGAAAGCTGGAAGGTTCCTTAGACAAGATCCAAGATGACAAATAGATAGATGCTCACATCTCCTTGACTAGTCCTGGCTGCCAGGGAGGGTAGGGTCTGCTGCCCAGGGTCTAAGCACAATGACCAATTACCAGAGAAGGGTGACCAATTACCAAAGAATGGTGACCAATTACCAAAGTTGACAGTGAGCATGGGTGGGGAGAACAGCTGTCTCTCACCACAGACCTAAATCCATTATTTTACAGATGAGAAAACTGAGACCAGTAGGGAGCCTAGCATGCCTCAGCCACACAAACGCCCGGCAGAGGCTGGTACCCAGGGGAAAGACCCTCAGGCCTCAAGCGTGAAAAAGAAACTCAAGGAAAAGCCCCAAACCCTAAAAGCACAGTATTCTTCTTCTCATTTGGGTCACTGCCCTCTCCACAAACCAGATCTGAAAACCCACTAGAAATTTCTACACGGGCCCATTTTGAGCTGCCCTTTTTGTCCTATGCAAATGACAGCCGGTGTAAGGCGGCTTGCAAAATGAACATCAGCTATTAACAAAACCCGGGGAGCTGCAGTGCTTGTCACTACAGCCTTTGTCACGCTGGTGTGGACAGCACTCCCAGTGGCCCTTTACCTGCTCCTTATTGTTATTGTTCAGTAAGCCAGGTTTCTTTTTCTTTTTAATGGGGCTTGTTGATGTGTCCTGTGGCGAGTGGCCATTGGAAGAATGAGGAGGGCTGGGGAACTTCCTTTTCTGGGCTGTTCTCTCTGTGGAGCCAGGATCTGAAAGAGACACACAGGACCACACATATTAAAGCAGTCGGGGAGGCCTGGGCCCCCTCAGGGAGGGGGTGTGTAGGACATGAGGCATTCCGTCCCCAAATCCATGCATGCCCTGTTGGTGTTCCCCCTCCTGGAATATACTCCCCGCCAAAACCCCTTTTGTTGACTGTCTCAGACAAAGGTCAGACAGTCTTTCTTTGGCCTACATAACATTTTTGTAAAAATTTTAGTTTGCTGCCAAAATTGGGAAGCTTCACAAAATAATGTAGATTTTTGGCT
>NW_024342471.1:17384599-17439514 GCF_902729225.1 Pteropus medius
CACCCAGATCAGAGCCACCAAGGCCTATGGCAACAAATAGATTTGAACACCAGCCAGCAAATTTTTAGATGGATATGTACCTTCCATTTTGCCACAATCCCCACCCTTCCCTATTGTCCCTGTTGACGAGGCCGTGACCCAGCTACCACGAGTTGTCACATGGGCACCAGTATTGTCTTTATCCCAAAGAAATATTTCTTCTTCACATCCGTTCCTGATGGCAAAAGCAGGAAACCATGAACGGCCACATGATTCCAGAAAACAAAGGCAAGCATACTTCTTGGTGGAAGACAACATTTATTCGTGTCTGTCAGGCTAACGATGTGTGACTATGCGGAAAGAACATAACCCACCAGAAAATCCTCAGGGCCCCCTCACCAGGAGGCATTATGTTTGCAACTCTCCTCCAAAGAGGTCAACACGAATCACATTCTCGCTGATTCCCTCATCTGTAAAATGCCAACCCCACCTTTCTCAACCCACTCCTTTCTATTTTAATTCTCCCAGGATCTCGTTTAAACACATATACACTTCCACCACCATCCACTCGTCACCTGCAAGGACGTGGATCCAGTCCATGACCGATGGCTGTCGGGTGAGCTTAGGGATGATATACTGGCACAGCCTGGCCCACCTTACATGCTGAGGGCTGGAAGGCACGGGTACCAGGAGAGAGAGCTACACCGAGAGCACAGGCGATAGATAAGATGGGATATGGAATCCGGAAAGACGATTATCCCCCAAAGATAGCCTGACGACATTCCTCCTCCAGTTTTAACTCTCAGGCAAGTCCCAGCAGGCAGGCTGTACCGCGTGTCACCATCCTGTGTCTGGACGGGAGCCACGGTGGAGCAGATTAACAGGGTCCAATACGGCCACATGCAAGGCCTCCTGGTGGTCTGCCCTGGACTGAAAGGCGGAGCATCTTCCGGCAGGCTCACACAGGGGGACAATGAACGGCTGTCACAAACTCCAGTCCACAAGATGGAACTCTCCAGTCTCGCCAGACAGGCTTCAGGAAAATCCTGAACAAACGTTCAGGGTGCCCACTGAGACACAGCCCCGAGAGGAAATTAAATGCTAACCACAGGCACCTTGAGGAGAAAAGACCCGAGAGTTCAGGGGGTCACCCCACAGACATCAAAAAGGAGACGAGGAGAGCCCGAAGGATTGGCCCAGAGGCACACAAGAGCTAGTTAGCGAGAAGACTCATTCAAATGGTGCAGCCGGGGATGGGCTCGCTCCCTAGAGAAAACCTCCCGTCGTTCCAGCAAGGATCCTCACCCCGCTCTCCACCATCAACATGAGGACTGTCACCTCCTCCACAGAGTCTCTGACCCAACTGTCTGCTCCCAGAAACACGATCTATAGACAAAGCCACAGGAGAGAAAAGCACACACACGATGATTCCACCACAGCACTGTGTGCTCTGCCTGAGGCCAGAGACGACGATATGTCCAGGAGAGGGGACTGGACTGGTCTGGCATTGCACCAGAGCCACACAGAGGACTACTCTGCAGCCATTAAGAGCAACGAGGCACCTCAACGCAAACTGATGCATGACAACCTCCAAGCTTCTGCATCAGGTTAAAAAGAGCGACACGTGGCTAGTGCATTAAAACACACACACACACACACACACACACACACACACAGATGTAATAAATCTGTCACCCTGTTTGCATAAACCTAGAACATTCCTGGATGAACACTGGATGAGCTCTAAATGGGGGCTGGTGGTTGGTTGCCTCAGGAAAGGGGAGCCTGCAGGGGTCTAGGGAAGGCGTTATTTTTCACTGTGTACCCTCGTGACTTTATTTACCATGTGCCAGGACTACTAAGTCAAAATGAAATGAGTAATGAAGTACATGGAAGGTTTCATTTCGCATAAAAAAAAGCAGCAGGTACAAACCAAAGCCGGTAATGAGCGCATGACAGAGGCCTGACTCAGGATAAAAAAAAAATGTCACCAGATGGACAAAGTTGGGCCAATCACTGCAGGCTTGTGGACCGAAGGAAGGTGTTTTGGGATTTCTTCTACACGGATCTGAAAAACCCAAATACCTTTGCTCAAGGTGTCTAAGGTGTTTTGGGGGACTCAAAAGAGGTGTGTCCCAAAAGAAATGGCATCTTGACCGAGCGAGAACTGAAAGCAACTGGGCAAAGGTTTGGATTGTGTATGTTTTGTCCCATCTGTGGGTAGATTTCGAAAGAAGAAAAGTATAGGAGGCCAGACACACCAATGGGAGCGTTTGGGCCCTTCAAGAAAAAAAGAGTGCGTTTCGATGTTTCTCAATTAAAAGTCACTCCTGGGTTCTGGAAGGGGCAGCTCTCCCTAATTCCAAGGACAACCTTGGAATGCTCCCACCCAATGCCATCAGGACTCCCCAACACTGTGACAACAAAGAGCACCCCCACAGACCTCCCAGACACTCCCAGGACTGCCACTGCTATGCAGGAACGGCACGGGGGACACGGGCGAACCCACACCCAGTCGGCCTTAGAAGCTACAAAGGGCACCAGTGCCTCCTTGAGCTGTCTACGTTTCCCACCTGCAGCTGAGACCCCCAGGACGATGGTTCCCAAGCGTGCAGTCCTCATGCTAGCAGCAGCTTCACCTGGGAATCTGCTAGAAATGCGTGTTCTCAGGCCCCACACCCTGCGGAAGGGCCCGGCTATCTGTGGTTTGACACGCCCTCTGGAGGTTTGGGATACAGGCTCTTTTGACATGCTCTAGGGTGTGTGTTTGGGGGATGGAGTCTGAGTTCTCAAGCCTAGCCAACCTCCTCTGCCTCCCACCGCTACCTGGGGGGCTGGCTCGAGACTGAGGAAATAGTTTCTCAAGCAAGGATACAATGAGAAAATAAAGATGAGAGAATGAGGACAGCTAAACAGGCAACAACCCCCGGACAGTTTCCCATCTACAACATGGGAAGAGAGGAAAGAAAGAAGCCAGACCGACTCCTCACCTGGAGCCCAAGAACATGCTTCAGGGACCCGTGACCCACGTGCCACGGTTCTGTACGTGCAATTTCCTGGGAAGAAGGGTCACACCCACCTCACCTTCTCAAAGGCATCACCAGCAGTAAAGATTAAAAAGTCCAGAGCTAGAGTCATAAGGTCCCTCTTGAACTTTCAAACCCTTTAATTCCATGAGAAATTGGGGGATGGGGCGGTCACTAGGAATGAACACACTCATAAGCAATTTAGAGCTGGGGAGGCAGTTCTGCCCAAGTCCATCGGGCATCAGAAGGGGAAATCCGGTTCCGGCTCAGCTAGAGGGGCCCAAACCAGAAAGAATTCCAAACCTCTAGTCTCAGGAAGACACAAAAACCCCTGACTCTGCTCCTGGTTACAAACACACCGACTTCCTCCAGAGTTAATGAGAGAGAATTCAGCAGCTGCATCCAAGGGATATAAATTTAATAGATTCCAAACAACAGACACATCTGTCAACAGCAGAAGCTCTCAATGAAGGCTCTTAGAGAGAAAAAAAGGGCAATGCTGGCTAGATTGAGTGTCTTTCGGAGGTCTGAGAGATCAGATCAGCGTTTTAGCTAAAAAATCCCTACCCACTCCAGGGGGGGCCAGGCCACTGGTGACAGAATGGTAAGTGTGGGCCTTGCTGTAGTCACAATAACAAAGCCACCTTAACGACCTTTTTCAGAAAGCCAAGTCAAGTTTTCTTTTTCCTTCTTTAAGGATTTAATTCTGATGAGGATGTATTGTTAAACACATTTCATCTATAAACTTGGAACAAGACGATAAAAGCCACCGCAGCCTGAATCACCAGGGAAACGGTTCACCCTAGAGCTGAAAGACGGTTCTGTGAGGTAGCAGGACCTGTGGTTCCACTGGGTTGGCCCAGGGGCAACCCTCTCTGCCTTCCACCCCCGTCCCCCCAACATAAGTCTGGTTCTGAAGGAGTTAAACAGGCCAGGGAGAGAGCTGCCCAGAGGACAGAGCAATGACTCAGGAGAACAGCCTGGCCTGCAGCAGGAAGCAGCAGAATTTTCCCCTCCTGTGACATTTCACTGAAATCTTAATAATATGGGAAGGTCTACGGGTATTAGGAGCCAAGCATGTGAGGAGATGGTTCCCGAACCTGTGTCTTGTAAACCACCAGAAATAATCCTGCTCAGCCCTTCCTAACGTCCGCCGACTTAACGGACGCCTCACTTCAAGATAACCCACAGCCTCTCAGCTTTCCTGAGCCACAGTATCAACAGTTAAGACTGACTTTATTACCTACAAACAACCTACAATGTACCAGGCAGTGTTCAAAATGCCTTTCACTGTCCTTCCCTCTAAGTCATTGCCCAAGATCACACAAGTGGCCGGGCTGGGATTTGAACCCAGGCAGTGGTGTGACCCCAAGGCCCAGGCACAGCCCCATGCCAGGCAGAGGCTTAGCTCTGTACAAGACAACTTCCTAATTCAGGGTCTGTTTTTTAAGAGCACACTCTAGTTTTGCCTTTTTCTTTTCTCAACTGCAGGTGGGGGCGGTGGGGGGAGAGAAGTTCAACAAGGTGCTCCAGGAACTGGGAGAAAGGTGGGAAACGGTGTGTCGTTCACTGATGCCGCACGCCATTCTCTCGAAGGTGGTCCCCAAGAAGCGCTTTACCTCCCAATCTTGGAAAATCGTGGTGACAGAACCTGGCCTATGCCGCAAAATAGGCTGGGGGTGGTGAAGAGGGTCTCCATGTCCACCTCCCCTCCCCCAACACTCCTTTCCAATGTCCATCCAGCCTCCCCAACAGGCCACAGCAGGCACACCCACCCCCACCCACATCCGGCACCTGAGTCACAGCACTCGCCATTCCCCAGAGCCTAGGAAATGACACATCATCCCAGGGAATTGTCTCCTCTGGAGAGGGAAAGGGCCCCAGCTGAAAGGCCGGGGCTGTCTCCACAAGGACCAGCCCTGTGGTGTGTTTTTGTGGGCGTTAAATTTCCTTAATGATGTCGACGGCAAGCCTGCTGGGGCCTGCATGGCAAGAGAAACTCGGCCAACAGGCATCACAGGCCACAGAAGCAGGGTGACCAACTGGTGGCTAGCCAGAGATGGGCAGATTGCAGGCAAGCCAGAACAAGATGGTCACCCTACACAGAATTCGGGGGCACATACTCTGACAGATCCAGTCCAGATGATGCAGGCAGGGTGTCGCAGTGATGGGGAGCTTAGCTGGGCCGCTGCCCAGCACTGTGGCCTTAAGAAACCTACACTTCCCTATGCCTCTGTTCTTCAGTAAGATAGAGATCGTGGTTCTTGTGGATTTATCAAAGGATCGAATGAGTCAATTCAAACTCTTAGCGTAACACCTGGCAAAGAGGACAGTACTCAATAAGTAGTAGCTATTTTTTTAAACCAACAACCATTCCTCCTCCTTTACCACCCCTCTCCAAAAACAGAGCTCGGTTTCTCAGAGGAACATTTTAAATTAATGCCACAAGTTCAAAGTTATGGAAATGCCAGGCTACATAAAGTGGAGACCGGAATCACGTGGTCTCTCCATTCCAATCAGGCTGCAAAGTCCAGGTTTCCTCGGGGGACTGTGAAGGCAGGGTCAGAGGCAGAGACCTGCACTGGCTCAGGCACCAGGTGCAATCACAGCCACCACACCCGGTAACAGCCAGCCCTCACCATGGCCTATGTCAAACATGACCACGTACTGCTCACTGCTCTCCCAGAAGCAGCAAAGCAGAGCATAGTTAATCATTCCAAAGCATTTCCCAGAGACAGAGCAGGTACCCAGACAGGCCTCCCTCCCCAGGAATCTTAGGGCCCTCTCCCGCCAGTAATTACATCATAATGAAACAAAAGCCCAGACCTTCCTCCAGGCCCAAAACAGAAATGAGAAATCAGGAGCAAAGAATGGGGGGTGGGGTGGGGAGGGGGCAAATTGTTTCTCCCAGCAGAGAATGCCCAAGTGACAAGGACACGAGAAAAAAACGACTCTCAAGCGAATGGTTTTGCTCACACTTGAACACCTCCTCGACCCACAGCATCTTGGAGACGAGGCTGCGGCCCGCTAACTTGGGCCAGCCACAGCCTCCTTTGGAAAGGGGGCTCTCCCCTAAGCTGGCCTTCTAAAACGTCTCCCGCATGTGAACGTTGAACTTCTCACCCAGACCAGGAAAAGAAGGGCTGGAATGGAAATGAAGGAGTGGAACGAAAAGGTCATTTTCAACTGGGGTGAACGTCAAGGCAGGAACCCCGGTTACCTCAGAGACCACGCAAGTGAGGGGCAGGCAGCCCTGGGAAGCGGTGCTTACCTGCCATTGAGAAAGCGCTGCTGCTCAGGGGGCCTAGTCTCTCTTTCAGAGAGAACAGAGGCTCACACACGGCAGACATTCCTGCTTCCGGATCCTCAGCAGCCTCTCCCAGGGGGAGGAGGAAGAGGCGAAGAGGACAGGCTAAGACTCACCACTTACCAGGCCAGCCCGGGTCTTGTACGCACTAGGTCTCCCGACCGGGCGAGGACACCCTCACCTCTCTGCCACCAGGCAGTCCGGGGCAGGGCGCCATGCTTTCATGTCCCCGGGCTTTCGGCTCTAATTTATCACCCAGGAGAGACAGCAGCTCGGCTAGGCTGCACGTCTTCAGCACACAGCACTGCACTGAAGGAGCCATTTATCTCGCCAGATGTGAATCGACACAACAAACTGCAGTTGTTTCTGCTGTGGCTGGAATGAGAATATCAAAGGGACGGGTGGTGCTTTGCATTCTGAAGGTGTTTTTCGGTTTTTTGGGGTTTTTTTTTTTAAATAATTGTTTATTGTTCCAAATTATCTTTAGTTCTATGTGCCTCTCCTAGAAATGAGAAAACCATTTTCCCACTACATATACAGTCTCTCTCTCTCTCTCTCTCTCTCTCTCTCTCTCTCTCTCAATAATACAGAAATGGTGATTCAAGGGCATATTCATATGTAAAAGGTGAACTTCCACACCCTCCTGGCAGGACAGAAATTGCTCCAATTTAGGGAAAAGAGGCTGATTGACCAATGAATTCACTGTTTAGACCTCGACAACTAGAGGCGATGGCAGCCACAGCAGCCCTTACTCCCCCCTCAGCTGGGATGAGGCCTTCTGGAAAAACGACAACATCTCAACAGGAATTTCCTGATTCTAGAATGCCAAGCTTTTTCAAATTTTACAAAGAGGCGGGGAGGCAGAGCCCAGCTCCCTACTAGAAACCACTGCACCCCACCCACCCGCTCCACAGGCCCAGAAGGCTGCGTCCCACGTGTGGACATACATATCCGAGGCCCTTAAAACTCAGCCAAACCACCACAAAGAAAATGTGGAGTAACCGGTTGCCGTTGGCCTTTACATCATAGCTGGCTGAGAAGGTTCGCGGGAAGAGCTAGTTCTGGTGGCTGAAGCCGGGCTGCATTATTTATCCAGGCCGCAGGGACTTTAGTGTGGTGGGCCCCACCCTCCGGGCCGGCTCAGGTTCTGGAAAGCTCAGGTGCCGGTGGGTGGCTTTCAAATAGCAGTGGGGAACTGTGGCATCAGAGGGTCGATTTAGAAACAAAAAGACCGCCTGGGCGGCCGCAGATGAAGCAGAGAGAAGAAAAGGGAAATGAAGAGGCTTTGGGAAAGGTGCAAATGAAGGACCAGGTGTCGCTAATAACCAGGCAACGAACGTTTCCCACCATGTCCCGGGTGGGGTACAGCCCCTCTTCATTAATTAATGAAGACAAGAAAATTCTCTTAAGACACCAGGGAAGGAGGGATTGGCCCTCTACAGTCACCTTGTCATGTTCCTTCGGGGAAGCAAAGATTTCAGACCCACAATGTCACCCAAATTGCCCCGGCCAAAAGGATGCTAAAACATCACCCAGAAATCAATGCGGGGATTCTAAGAATGCGTCCTGTGGCCCACAGGCACGCAAGTGCCCGGCCTCGCCACTGCAGCTGCCTGTAGAAGCAACTTCCATGTCATCGACGGGAATGATGCAAAACCTCGTGAAACAGCCATAAAATGGCATAAAGAAGGAATCACATCTTATGTAGACGCATGGAACAAAATCCAAGTGGGGGAAAAGAAAAAGGCCAGAAATAGAACCCGGGTGAAAGAAACAGGCGCGGCTGTGGGCTCTGGGTTCGCAGAGGGCTGCGGGAACACCCAAGAAAGCAGGAAACGCTGGACTTTTTGAATCCTTTCTGATCACATTCATGTATTTAACTATGCAAGATATATATTTGAAATGGCGATGGGGAAACAGATGATAACAACATATATGTAACTCTCACTACGTACCAGACACTGCCCAACCAGGGACCACATCTACATCTGACACCCAGGAGCTCAGAACATGCCACTGGCACTGATCAGGTGCCACTTTTAAGGGGCTCAGGTGTTCAGAACAGTGTAAAGCAGTGGTGCTCAACCAGGTCCCGCAGAAGACACTTGGCAATGCCTGAAGACATTTTTGATTGTCACAACTAGGCAAAGAGAGGGAGTACTACGAGCATCTAGCGGGCACAGAGGCTAGGGCTGCCGCCTGCTACACACCCTACAGTACACAGGACGGCCACGTAACAAAGAATGATGTGTGCAAACTGTCCACAGTACCCAAGCTGAGAAACACTGGTGTAAAATAATTTCCAGTGACCTGCCAGTCAGGTTTAATCTTGAGTAAATCCACCACCCACGGAGACATCTACATCCATTAAGTAGGAAACCAATGCCTAACGTGTCACCTGGCAGCTAAACTTCAGATTTCAAAGGGAAGAAAACAATGCGACCAGTCAGTCAACAAATAGTCACTGAACCACTAACTACTAGACTCCTGGGCTACCTGGGGACCTGTCAGGAAGATCTGTTACCCATGGGAAGACAGCCAGAAACAAGTAATACTAATAATAGCTCCCTTTTGTTGACCACTTAGCTATGAGGCACTGTTCTAAACACAAATATCAATTTTCATACTCCGCCACAGTTCCACAAGGAGGTCGGGGCTAAGCATGACCGTTTTACTGATGAGAAAACTGAGGCCCAGGGAAAAACAAGCCCACGGTGAAGTTGCTAGTAAATACAGAATATAAAACATTCAACAGAGAAATGTAGAATAAGAAACAGGTTACAGAGGAACAAAAAACAGAGGAGGAGAAATACCCCCGAACGTGTGAACACATATTGGGGAAATATTTCTTTTTTCCTTCTCAAAGTGGGCTCATGCTTCACAGATACTGTTTACTAAGAAGCTTCTATATGCATCCTCCCAAGAATCTCATGAAGTAGGAAGGGCATCTGTAGACCCATTTTACAGGTGAGACATAGGGAAGCAAAGCAGTCCATGTACTTAAGGCAAGCGGGTCAAGGCAAAATGCCAGGGACGCCGCCTCAACCCAGCCTCATTCCCAAGCCCTAAACTGCACCAGTTATCTGCTTTCCCTCGGGCTGTAAGCATCACTTCCTGCCTTGTAATTCTCTATCACTAAGGGCATGCCTGTCACCAATACAGCACCAGTGTTCGCTGTGTGCGCTCTGGAGCCACACCAGGAGGTCCCAATCCAAGCCGTCACCTGACAGCTGTGTGTCCTTTGGCAAGTTACTCAGCCTCTCTGTGCCTCAGTCAATTCAGCTGTTAACTGTTAGAATACAGCTAAAAAGGGTTGTTAGGGTTCAATGAGACAATGCATGCATAGTAAACAGCGTCTGGCGCGAAGCACCACCAGCTACAACTATTACTATTCCCCTGTGGGGGAGGGGGAGCCCAGGCAGAGAAAAGATAGTAACCCAGAAATCTCAAACCAGTTTCCCCAAATCTTTTTGTAATTTTCACCTCCATTTTACACCAGCCTCACTCTTCTGAGCCTATTTCTGAAAAAGGTTCATTAATGAGAATCACAAACTTATTTTAAGTCCTCTCAGTCTGGCCAGGCTCAAAAGCCGAAAGCCGTTTATTTAGGGCTCAGCATTTCCACCCAGATCAAAGCAGAGCTTCCAGGTGGCCCCCAGTCCCAGCCCCACCCTTCCAGATTGACCTTCATCCTCAGGACTCCTCCCCAAAGGCACTCTCCTCCCTACTCATATGAGGCTCATGGAGCCTAAGAAGCTGGCCTCAGAATCCCCGCAATCTGCAAAATGCACTGAGAATGCCAAACCTCAAAGGGTTGGGATGAAAGCAAGTGCCTACGTGGTGCCTGGAACATAAGAAGTGCTCTGCGAATGCGTGTTCCTTCCTTGCCCCACGTCACTTCTGCCAGTTCAGTTGCCACCTAGATCCAAGCCCCATGACTGTTCACTTGCCCCTATACAGCAGCCTTCTTCAAACCTAAATAAGATAAACAGTCCCCAACTTAAAACCCACCAAGGGGCTTTGACACCCAACATCTTATCAAAATCTACAAAGCCCCTAGGGATCCGGCCCTGCTCACCTTTTCTCCTCCATTTGCTTACCCCTAAACACAATGGCCTCAAACAAGCTAAACTCATTTGCACTCGTTAGCCCTCCCTTCTAGAATGTTCTATGCCTAATCTCCCCCTAGTTGGCCACTTCAGCTCAAATGTCATTCTCCAGAAAAGCCTTCCTCAGTTAACCACCGTAGCCTCCAGCCCCTTTATTATGTCATCTTGAAGTCTTTTTTTTTTTCCTTCATTGCCATCATCTCTAACTGAAAATGCTCGGAAATCATTTTCTTTTTTGCTGGTTCACTTGTTTATTGTGTCTCCTCCAGAACTTGAACTTGATCTGTTTTTCCTTCTTTGCTATGAGCTCAGTGCCTGGCACAACAGCCTGGCTCAGAGGTGCCCCCAAAATACCCATTTGACCAGCTAAATGAGCAACAGGAGAGGGTTAAAAAAAGCTATGAGGTGTGCTGAACAGACCTGACTCACAGGAAACACCAGTTTTTCTTCCCCAGTCTAAGAATTTCTCAGAGGCAAAGCAAGAAGGCAGGAGGACTGTGAAGTCACCAGGGGAGATTACACAAAAAGCCTTGGCCATTTCAGGGTCCGAAAGAAACTAGAGCAGGAAGTTCCCTTTTCAACAGGTTCTCAGCTGTCCCTATTTCTTGCCTCAAGTACCCATTTCCCCAAAAATAGGGGATTAAGTCAGGATTCTTATCCTGAAGGTGATGGGCCCATGTAGCTAATAAACACAATTACTGAGAAACCAAAGGAGAAAAGTCATGAGGTTTTCTCAGACCACTTATTTCCTAGCTCTGTTCGTTCTTCCCAGGGAGAGCTATTGTTTCAAGACCATTTAGCGTTAAAAAAAAAAAAAAAGACTTTTTCTCCAGGGAAAACACTCCCCACTGGGAGACTCCCCCACTGCAGTGACCATTCGACACAATCTGTCAGTCCTGATTCTTTGCCCTTTTTCTTATCAGACCCTTTTAAGTCTGAAGATGTCTTTTCAACACCTCCCTTAACCCTTGAGATGAGTCTAGATCTTTAAAGATTCACACTAGTCAACAACTCTCATCAACTACTAGTATTATCTGGTCCCAACCCAAAAAGTAGCAACCTGGTTCAAAGACAGTCCCCAAAGGCTGTGTAGGGGGACAGGGAAGTTACTGGAGGGTGGATAAGGAGGTGAAGGACAAAAGCAGGTCAGCCTTATTAAGAGGGCCCTAGGGACAGCCCATGAGCTGATCCAGAGACAGAGAAGGGATGCAATCACCAGGAAATCCGGGAACCCCACAGCTATGGTCTGAGCCAGAGGTGACCCAATGAAGGACCTCAGGCTGAATCCAGTCCACCCACACAGCTGGGTAAGACTTTCAAATTTTGAGTTAGTTGTCGATATTGTTAAATCGGGAGAAACTGCACTTAGAATTAGAAATCCAGATTTCCAGCTTCTCTTAAACGAAACAGAACAAAACAACAACAAAAATCACATGATCCAGCCACACAGGGCCGCCATTTCCACATGGAACCACCCTCCAGGCTGTACCCTTCAGATGGAAAGCTGTACCCCTTCACCAAGGTCTCCATTACTCTTAATTTTTAGATAATTAAATTTAACCTTGAACATCCCTTAAAGGCAGAGTAGAGTGGAGGAGGGCAAGGGACATAAAGGGCTGAGAGATAAGGGGTGCTCTGCCAGAATGGCCAAGTTCTAAAAAGCTTAACCCCATGATGGTTTAAGTTTGTTTATATTTTCATAAACGCAGAGGGGGTAAAAAGTACACGTGAAAACAGCAAACTATTAACACTGATAATCTTGTGGAGAAGGGGCGGATTTTTAGCTTTTTCTTTGTGTATTCTGGCTTATTGCACAGAGATATACTGGTTTTATCATTTGAAAAGAAAAATTTAAAAAAAAAAAAAACAAGAAAAGGAAAACCCAATAAGCCAATATACCACTTAAAGTTATTTAGTTGTTACTTCTTGGAAGAGATTTCTTTATTCAACAAAAACACTTCCTGAGCAGCTACTATAAAATTGCCAGCCCCATGTGTGTCAAAGAGGTGAGAAGGGCCTGGTCCCCAGATAGGTCGGGCAAGGAGACACGCAAGTAAATGGATTTTACAACAGAGCATCTGGAGGGCTGAGGAGAGAGTGGGTCAGCATATCTCATGGTATTTTCCCTCAGCCAGTGCCAAGATGCCAAAGGGCCTGGCAGAAGGGCATTTCGGTGGGGCCCTGATAAGAAACGCCAACTTAGAAAGACTAGAAGGTAGACGTTCTCTCCTTGCAGAATTACTCTTAAAAGAGCAGGGCCCAAGAGGCTCAAGCAAAACTTAAAGACTCCAGTACAATGATCATTCACCAAGCATGTTCTAAACTATGCCAGTCTCTGGCTAAGTATTTCATTATTTTTTGCCTATAGCATCCAGCACAGCACTCACAACAAATCCATTCACGTGTTAAAATAATTAGAGCAGTCTACGGCCATGCCACCCTGAACAAGCCCAATCCTCGGGCCTGGTTAGTACTTGGATGGGAGACCACCTAGGAAGACCAGGTGCTGTAGGCATAAAAAATAAAAAATAAGGGATTGTAAACCGACAAGGTCCTTGCAATCTGTGAGGTCAACCAAGGGTTGCCTCGCCTAAAAATAAATAAACAAATAAATGAAATGAAATGATCAGCACAGTGCTGTCCAACAGAACTTTCTATACCGATGGCAACATTATATATCTCTGCTGTCTGATGCTGCAGCCTCTAGCCACATGTGGCTACTGGGCATGTGAAACGGGTTGGTGAGACAGAGGAAGGAATGTTCTTATCTTAATTAATGTAAGTTTAAACAGCCACATACAGTTGAGTGGCTACTGTATGTGGACAGCATAACTATGGAAGCTCAATATGTAACAGGCGACTAAGGAAGCCTGGCAGGCCAGCAGAATCCTCTGCCCACCCTAGATGCCTCACGATTTGATGCCCAGCAATGTGTCTATGGACTTGCCTTTTAGTCCTCCTTCAGCCTAGCTTGGAAATTCTTAAACCTTTAGCATGCACAAACATGTCCAGTCAGAAGTGACCAGTGTACTTTCACGGGCCATTTAAGGTACTTTCCAGGGTGACTTTGATTTGGAAGCTAAAGGACTCCACTGTTGGAGGTGTAAATGAAGGCTCAGAAAGAGGGGGGGCTTGGGTCCCCAAGGATGTAGAGAAGGTGAGAGGAAGGGGGTCCTCAGGGAGAGCAATCGGGAAGGATCACCAAAGGTGTGACTGACTGGGCAAGGAACAGGAAGGACCTTGGCACATCACAGGACCGGCACACACCTGGCAGCCTACATGGGGTGGGCAGGTTGTACAGGGCCACTGACATGAGCCTGGAAAGGACGCACTGGGCCTTGACTCTCCACTCAAGACTAGTTTTCAGGAGCCATTGGAAATCTACAGCAGGATACAGGACAATCGGACTGTGTTTTGGAAAGGGCCTACTATAGAAGTAGTATGAATACCTCGAGAAGGAAAGAAATCAGAGGGAAGCGGACCATTTCAAAGAGTATGTCCCCGTGGGGAAGGAAAGACAGGCCACCAATCATTTCCGAGAGAACGGATAATAGAGCTCGGACAATTATTTCCAGGCACGGATTATGCTGGAAACAAAGCCATCCTCTCTAGCGGATAGGCTGTTTTTACTTCCTTCTCTGGAAGAACAGTTCTACCCACCTGATAGACAAAGTCAAGTCATTCACTCATTAATTCAAAACAAACATTTACTGCGCACCAACCAGAACACTCTCAGAGGTAGGACAGCAGGCCCAGGGCAAAATAAAACAAGCAAACACAGAAGGAAGGACCCACCCTCACTGAGAGCCTTCGAATCGACGTGGGTGAGAGGTTAGGAGAAAAGTGAAGAGAGGATCGTCCAGGCATGAGCACAGGCCCTATGGCCACAGATGGCTCTTTCGAGGACCTTAAAGATCCATGCGGCTTGGAGCGGAAGAAAAGGGGAAACTTGGAGAGGGGAAGCTGGGAAGGTGGGCAGACGCCAGCATGTGAAGATTTCAGAATTTTGATCTTCATCCTAAAACCAAGCAAAAAAGCACTTAAGAGTTTAAAGCAGGAGAAGGCAGCCAGAAGAAATGAACTTTTTCAGAAAGATTGGGAGGGTGGGATGGACAGAGATGGTGAGACCAGCTAAGACGACTGCATTCGACGGTGACAGCTTACAGAGGAGCGACGTTTAGAATTACAATATTGTAAGTCAATGACACAAAAAGGCAAAAGGACAGAAGAACAGAAGAAAAGTCCCACATCTCTGGCCCAGCCAACTGGCAGAGTGCTGTGTTATTTGTCACGGCAGAGAAGCAGGTGTTTTGAGGGGAAGGTTGAGCAGTAAAATAGGCTGTGGACATGCTGAGTTTGAGACACCTACGAACAACAGGTAGGGAGGTCAGGTGAGAAGCGCGCAGGGCCTCTGCATCATGACTCAGGAAAAATCTATATTGGAAATAAAAACTCTGTGAGTCATAAAGCTACAGACGTGGGCGAGATCACCCAGGAAAAAGAACATGCTGGAGGAGATGAGCACAGGGCCAAGCTTTCGACAACCCCGACATGTAAAGGCTGGAGAGAAGAGAAGGGGCCTGGAAAGAGGAAGAAAACCAGGGTCACGGTGGCAAGAAAGCCAAGGGAAAGAGGGTTCCCAGAAGAAAGACAGGCGATGCCCAACACGTCTGTTCGATAAAAGTAGATGAGTATGGAAAACCTGCACCAGAAAAAGCAACATGGAGTCTGCAGGCAGCTCGGTGATTATCGAAAAAACAGGGAGGGACTGGGACGAAGCCACAATGCAGCTGGCAGGACAAGGTGGGAGCGAGGAGCCCCGGACATAAGTATAGACCCTTCTTCTCCTACAAAGTTTGGCTTTAAAGAACAGGCTAGAAATAGGAGGGATGCTAGTCGAAAAGATGCCGGGTCATGGGAATAAATGTGGGAGAGACCTGAGTGCTTTCAAAACGTCCACGCATTCCTCCAGAGGTTAAACAGAGTGACCCAACGACCCCCCGCAATTCCACTCCTAGGTCTGTACCCAAGAGAAAGGAAAACACAGCCCACACAACAGCTCAGACACGAACGTTCACATCAGCATTGTTCCTAACAGCTAAAAAGTGGCAACAACGCAAACATCTGTCAACAGATGAATGGATACACAAAATGTGGTACATCCACAACAGAACATTATTCGGCCATAAAAAGGAATCAAGTATTGATAACGTGCTACGACACAGATGAGCCCTGAACACATTATTCTAAGCGAAAGAAGTCAGACACACAAGGTCACGTACAATATAATTCCATTTATATGAACTGTCCAAAATAAACAAATCCACAGAGACAGAAAGTAGACTGACGGGTGTCATGGGCTGGGGTAAGGGGACAACGGGGAGTGACTGCTCATGGGGATGAGGTTGCTTTATCGGGACGGTAAAAAATGTTCTAAAATTGATCATCGTGATGGTTGCACAATGGAGACTTGTACAACATGTGAATTATATCTCAATAAAACTGTTTTTTGTGTTTTGTTTTGTTTTTTTTAAGTCTGTGAAATGCTGGATCTCTAGGTTCCCAGGAAAGCTGGGGCGGGTGGAGGGAACAGGAGGTGTGGGTGGGGTAGTGTCGAGAGGGCCTTGTAACATCACACTCACCCCCTACTAGAAGACGTGGCCTTTCCAGATGTGCCCCCTCAAGTCAACAGTCAAGGACCCACCTTCAATGGCCCCAAACTTAAGTAACTACTATTTGAAACTTTCAGGCAAAAAAAAGTGCCAGGTTCCCTAAAAGGCCTCAGACCTAGGACGTTCATTCTACAGCCATTTATTGGGAGGAGGAAAAGGAAGGGGCGGTTCTTTTCAAACTAAGGCTGAAAACAGCCCATTCTAGATGCCAGTCTCCTGGAACAGTGGCAGTCACCTAAATACACTAACGTAGGTCAGGCTTCAAAAGCGGGGCGAGCACAAGGCTTTCCACAAGCGAACCAGAGCTAAGCCGCACAGACGGTGCCGACAGGATTCCGTGAACAGATGCACAGTGGATGCTATGTTGGCCAAGAGAAGGTAGAAAACTTGGAAAGCCGTTATCCGCCATCTTCAGAGTTCGGGCATCTCAGACCTTGTTGGGAGAGGAACAATCTGGTAGCTATCTAACTCGCAAATAAATTCTTTCCCTTGCACAGTACATGGATGGCACTTCTTGGGCTGTAGGAGATGCCGAAGAGCCAAAACAGAGTTAAAAATACCGATGCTCATTTTTTTTTTTTTTTTAAAGAAAAATTCTCGGCACTTCTGCATCGCACTGTGATTTAAGAGTGTTTAGGGGTTTATTTCCTGAAAGAGTTTTCCTTGAAAAAAATGACAGGAGGTCTCCAGCTCCTTGCTGTCCTCATAAACAATCCCTTTGTGGAAGGGCCTTAATTTACATACAACAGTGAGAACGAGGTTCCTGTGCTAATTAAAGTCTGGGGCTGGTTAGCAAATTGCTATAATTGCATCTTCTCCAGCATCCTGTCTCAGAAAACATATTCCTACCCGGGCAAATCTCAGCAAGAATGACACTGTTCGAGACTTCGATATCTTGGGCTTCCGCTGCATCTGTGCACGGTTTCCAACAGGCGCATCTCCTCACACGGGTGACATTACGCAGACATTTTAAAAACGGTTTCAGGTTTGGCAGCCTAGCATCCGCACGCTGCAATCGTTACTGCAAAATGCATACATGGCAGGATTAAGTAAGATGCAAGCATCCCCAACAGAGGAGCTTCTGTATGTGCGGAGTCCATCATTTCTCAGGCTTCAAGTCCCTGGCCTTCCAGGGGCTTGTCCTGACTCCTGCAGAGTGTGGCCAAAATCCTGCACTGAACTGTGCTGTGTGACCAGCCTCTCATGCCGAGAATATAAACCGATAACGCTCAGCCACTTCTGACCCGGAGATATGTTTCACGGGGTTCATGCATTGTCTTTCAGAAACGGGGGCGGCACAGACCACATCTCTATCAGGCATTTTCACAGAATAAAATCCCAGCTGGCAACACCAGGTAAGCCATATTCCTGCTGGTCCATGATCAGTCAGAGGGAGGCATCCACCCCCGTTAGCACAGGCGCTTTCCTGTTCACCAAAGGCCCTGGCACCCCAGATGCCAGCTACACTCACCCGTCTGCCTGCTGGCCCCTGCAGATACCTGACTTGGAACCCTTGGTACAAGAGCTCACGACCAAGTATAAAGGTTTCAAATCAAAAATAAAATCTGACCTCAGTTCTCCACTCTGCCACATCATCAATCCCTCTGAGCCTCGGTTCCCTGGGACTAACAACACCCCTCTATCACGGCATTATTATGAGAATCAAATGAAGTCATTTACACATAATACCGGGCCCTAATACGTACTCAGAAAAGTGTAGCTAAGCAAACACACTCAACATCTAAACGGTACTTCTGATCCACGCCTGAGCATCTTTCAGCTGATCATTACCCTCGGACACAAATGTCAACCTGGCACCTTGAAAGCTCAAAAGCTTAGTCTCCGGAGAACGGAAATGATCCAGTAAATGCCAAGGCTGGAGTAATGGCAATGTCTGGCCTGGGAATTACGCAGCTCATGAGTTGACTACGTGTCAGGGGAAAGAGGGTGTAGCAACTGGAATATATAGTTAGAGAACCTGAAAGGTCATATGGACTAGATGTAGGAACAGGATTCGAGAATTCGGAGCCAATTACTGTCAGTCTCTAAGTTTTCCAAGAATAAGACAATTCGGGGCCTGTTCTGGACCCGCAAGGAGGGAATAATGTTGCCAGTGTCCCAAGATGCCCAAGGGGTCACCCCATGTTCTTTCGGTGTCCAGACACCAGCCCTTCCCTGACCAAAGAGCAGACACATGATACTGTGAGGAACTCTCCCTGGGGAACTTGTCCTGTTGATCCTGAAGAGGCTGTATACTAGACTAGTTCCACTCCTCAAAGCAGCTTGCGACCTCCAGCCTTCCCATCGACCCCCTGAGCCAACCGACCACTTTTCTCTCCAACTAACGAGAGCTGCCTTCCACTGCTCACAACTAAGGAACCCTGACGAGGATGGTGGCATGTAGGAACTGAAGCACTGAATTTCCCAAACCACAAGAAAAGCCAGAATACAGGAACAAACATGTGTTCACTGAGCCCAGATCACCACACTGTGGATTTCGAGATAATTAGGACTAAAAGAGATGAGATTTCATCCCATCAGCCTTTGCAAGCGTCACCTTTTGACAACACTGGCTTCGGTTCTTGGGACAACAGCAACAGTCTCCCGACGCCAGGGCTTTGCGTCTGCAATTTCCTTGCCTGACCCGAGAGCTTTGTCTGAAAGGTTCCCCAGACACAGAGGCAGTAGCCCCTGGAAGATGGGAGCTCGGTCCCACACCAAGAAAGCCATACAAGGCAGATCCCAGGGAGAAAAGTCTCTCTTGAAACTGGGTGACCCCTTCGCCTCGTGGTTTCCCATTCCTCACCAGAACAGGCGCTCCAGAGGCCCTGGGAAAATCAGTCTAAAGAGCTACAGACCAGCTTTCTTCAAATGTCTCAGAGGCCAACAGGACAGGAAGCATATCCTAAGCCTGCCTGCCTGCCCTATACAATTCTCTACTGTCTGGGCATGGCTTCTGCATCCACCTCCATGCCCTTTTCCTAGAGGTTATAAGTGAGGGCAGGACCAGCACATGGTAAGTAGGGCTTCCACCTGACAGCTTATCAATATAAGCTCATCCCACTTCACGGCCAATTCTAATTGTGGCTAACATTTCTGAGCACTCACCATGTATGTCCCTGGTGCCACCCTGAGCACTCCGTATGTGTGCGTAAATTTAATCTTCGCCATAATCCTCTATCTTTATCATCCTCGTGTATAAGAGAAAAATGAGCTACAAAGCACAAACCTGCTAGGCAGGGCACAAGCCAGAATGTGAACCCAAGGAGTCTGGCTCTAAAAGCCAGGTTTATTTAAACTTCCATGCCATCCTGCCTCTCAAATGGAAGGAAGGGGCTGAGCACGGTGGTCTAAGGCCTGGGGAGAGAAGGAGCCTCCTTCTAGCCAAGGAGACCATCATAAAACAAATAAGAAGTACAAGGTCATGGACAAGGGCCAGGAAGAAAATCGGGAATGATTATGAGGAATCTTTTGGAGTGTCAATTATCTTGATCTGGGTTGTGGTCCTGTGAGTATATACATGTGTTAGAAGTTCATTGAGCTATACACTTAAGATTTAAAATGTACCAGAATATAGTAAATAAATGACAGATGGTGGGAGCCAGCTTTCTCACTGTGGGAGTGGGAGACTACAGATAAACTAGGGGAGAAAGCTGGAATGATCCACGTGGTGACGGATCAGAATTGGAGACAAGTGCATGAACTCATTTAATCTGATGTAGATACAGACGTTAATGTTTCTAGATATGTGTATACATATGGGTGAGTATACACATATCCATTTCTTTGCTCTGTCATCTAAGAGGACCTAAAAGCAAAGACACCTCAGTAAACAACAAGCAACTGAGGTCTCCGATCTTGGCTTCTAATGCTATTCTCCAATAAATGAAACCAGAGTTCCTTGGGGAGATGGCTAATTCTAGGGTTGTGACAGAAAATGTACAAGAGGAGCCTAGAGCATCTCATAGTGGCAGAAAGCAGAAAAGTGTTCAATCGATCAATCCCAGTATAATGTCAAAGGGACGAGGAGCCAACTGAAATGCTCCCAATGGCCAAGGCTAGAGCAATTTGAGCAATAAAGTAAACAACTAGTATTGGACTATAACCCAAACTGGAAAATAATTGAATCCATGCTGATATAAATGAGAGAATGACTGGAGAGAGAAGAAACAAATTCCCACACAGAAGAATTCCACATACTATATGTAGATGCTCTGGCCTTAAGGAGGTGAAGCGTACCTCCCCACTCCCTAAGTGTGGTCTGGGCATCGTGACTTCCTTCCAAAGAGCCTAGTGCAGAAAGGGAGAAAAGTGACAAATGCAGCCTGATCAGGTGACCAGGGTCAACATCTTCAGTTGATAATAGGTGCCATTGATACGATGTGATGAAACAGCACTTCACAGTCTTCCTCCCCAAAATCCATTATCCCAGTCCGGCCCAGTGCAATCATGATGAAAACATCAGATAAATCTCAGTTGAGGGACACCCTACAAAACACCTGACGAGTAGCCCTCAAAACGATCAAAATCAACAAAAACAAAGTCTGAGAAACTGTCACAGCCAAGACGAGTCTAAGGAAACGTGACGACTATGTATACTGTGGTATCTTGGATGAGATCTTGAAGAGAAGAGAGACCACAGTGGAAAAAACTAAAGAAATCGGAACAAAGCACAGACTTTAGTTGGTGATAACATAACCAATATCAATTCATTAATTGTGACAGATGAACCACACTAAGGTATGATGTTCACAACAGGAAATCTCTGTGTGTACACGTGTGCGTGAGCGCACGCACATGTGTATGTGCACGTATGTGTGTGCAGGGGTGTGATATGGGAACACTGCACTATCTTCGCAACTTATCCAGAAGTCTACAACTGCTCTAAAATTACAAGTTTCGTTTTAAAAACAAACCAGACGATGACGGAATGGTTCCTTTGGACGGAGTGACCACTGAAGTCCCCTCCAAGGAGGTAACATCTCCTTAGGACGTAGGCAACGGGATCCAGGGCACCACTGTTCCCTGCACAAGACACACGGGGCCTCAAGGAGGGAACAAAGGGGAAAGAGGCAGGGAAACTCGAGTGGAGTCAGAGGGAAAGGGTCCAAGGTGAACAGCATGTCACAAGGTGAACAAACAGGGCACAGGGACCTCAGACTTGAGCCGAAGGGCACCTTGGAGGGAGTGAGCAATAAGAGACAGGTCTGTTTTCCAGATTGCCCTTGGCTGCTGTAGGGAGGTTTGGAGTGGGGACAGATGAGACAGAGGGACAATGACCACCCCAGAGTGATCACGCTTCAGGTAGCACAGTCAGAGAGGGATGCCACCTGGTGAAGAGCTAGGAGCACCTGGGGAGATGAAAGAAAAGAGGTCTCCACACTGAAGGGGAAGAGAACAGGGTACCCCACAAGGGTGGGGTCCCACGGGGGAGGGTCCTGATCAGAGCAGGCCTCCCGTCCCGGCTGACAATCCCTGACTTTGACCCTCTTGGAGAAGTCTCCACAGCAGGGCTCCGGCGCCTCCGTTCTACCATTTACTGCCTGTGAGATGTTATCATTTGGAGCCTCGGTTTTCTTATCTGCAAAATGGGAACACCTCCCACCTCTTAAAGAGATTCCAGGAATTCAGTAAGAGAAAGCTCCTGGTCCAAGCACAGCCTTCACTAACAACATGAGAGTACTCTTTCTACGAAAGAAGCCCAAGGTAGAAGGAATCTTAGAATCTAATCCAACACCCCGTTTTACAGATAAGAAACTGGACAGAGATAGAAGGTAGCCAAGCCCCTTGGAAAAGTGAATAGCAAAAGAAGCCCATCTTCCAGCTCGCTTTCTCTGGGTTCTCCCTTCACATTCTGGCTGCCAAGGGCGCTGGGACACGGTCCCTCATCAGCAACTGTCTCAAAACACCCTTTCAGGAAGGTTCTTTCCTTGCTCAAAACTCCCCGCTTGATGGCCCCCATGGCCAGAGGCGGGCTGTGATGAAGGGCAGCAGCCTTCTGACCAAATCCACCCTCCGACCTTCTCTCCCTTCCTCAGCCACCCCAGACACAGACCATCCACAGACCAGCCCACCTGAGGTGCCTTCCCCTCTCCTCTTGGGCCCATGCCAGGCCCCGATCTGTGAGGCCAGCCCCAGCAACTGCCAGCTCCCACTTCCCAGGTCACAGTCATGACTATCGGGCCCGAAAATGATATGCCATCCTACAAAAAAATCCTCGAAAAGCTTTGTTGTTTCAGAGACTGCTTTTTGTGACGCTCTCTCGCTAGCTAGATAGAAATCTTTCTGGCAGGGTCTGTAATAACCCTCTCTCCAGCCATTCCCACCTTCCCCACAACCCACAGCACAGGGCTGTGCGCTCAGAGCAGGCACTCAGCGACTCGTCGAAGGAATAACAACAGCGTGGTACAGCCATTAAGTTTAGAGTTGAGCATTTTCATCAACCAAAGATATGAAAAATGTTCCAGTAGCTCATTTTTAAAAGCACCCTGGAGGCAAAAGTGAGTAACTGCTTCTCTTTGGGGAAGCCTCGTAAAATCTCGCACGGACCAAACAAAAAGTACCAATCCCTCAATCAGAAGATTCTGAGACGTCTAACACAGGTTCCTGAATAAAAACATAAACTTGTTTGTTCTAATTTGCTAATTTTTGTCCTACATGCGACTACTGGCCCCAGCATTCCAGAAAGTCCTACATTTCCTTCCAATTCTGCGATCCCAAACACGCCTATTATTAAAATTAGAAACCAAGCAGGAGCTGGAGGCAGGGTTGCTTCCAGAACATACTTTATTTAAATTCTGATTCCTGAAAGTCCCCCTGCAGAGAGACAGCCAGCCACCCTCAAGTCAAGATATAAAATTCACTGTCTGGACAATCCCGGACAGGTCGGTACACCTACAGAGGCACGCGAGAAAAAGAAAAGCAAAGGAGATTTCTCCATTAATTAGGTTCACCCATCCATCCAAGGTCCCTCATCTCAAAATGAGAGGACTGTTGCAGCCTCGGCTCACAGAGCCACACTTCACTGCAAAAACCACCAGAAAGATTCCAATTTCCTTCTCTGCCCTGGAAGAAATAATACAAGATTTTTTACTCACCTTTGGAGCGAGTAGAGATATCCATGCCCTCTCCCACCTCCTGTTCTGTTTTTATTTCCTCTTCAGCCAAGCTGAAACAGAGCAAATTATGTTCACGTTTAGGTAGACTGAGAACTCGCCCCATGGGGGCAGCTATTTCGGGGTCCTAAGAAGAAACCCACCTTTAAGACAATCCCCCATCTTCATGTAGGGGTGGGGTGGGGGGAGGGAGAAACCCACACTTGATGGCAAACAAAGTGTTAAATCTTCTAAAAGAGTTTTTTTAAATACTAGCTTCTTCTTTTTTTAAGTCAAATTACTACTCCAGTTGGTCCTGCTATTAGGGGAATGCGAAAAAGCAGTATTTTTTTTTTTTTTAGACACACAATTACAATCTGCCTCCATGGGCCAATGAGAACCCAGGCTTCAAGTAAACAAGTTTCTCATCCTTAACACTGAGTTCAGGTAAGAGGTGGGTCTCAGGGTACCCAGAGTTCTGATCTCAGAATTCTGCAAGGCAAAGAGCATTTCTCGGACCTCCCTGCTAAATCTTCCAATTTCCCGATGAGGCAGAATATGAAAAAATGTATAGGTGAAATTACAAAGTAGAAAAATTTGCCTAAGCGAGAAGCGAAAAGGCCCGGGTCTCAAAGCATTCCGAGCACCAGCATTTATCCCAGAATTAGAATTGGGATCTCCATACTCCCACCCCTTGGATGCTTCCTCTCGCTAGCAGCATGGCTTAGAGAAAGCATTCGGCACTCTTTTGAGCTGTGACTAATTATCCCCCACCACAAAAGTGGAGCGAGGAAGGATTAGTTGAAAGACAGGCTGAGAGTTGGGGGTTGGGGAGAGAAGCAGAGAAAAGCAAGGCCCCTTTGCTGGGAAGGTCCACCAGAATCTTCTTTCTTTTTCTCTGCTGGAACTCCCCGTTGGATACAGTGCAGGCCATTTCACCTCTTACACAGTACGTGCACACACACACACACACACACACACACACACACACACCTCTCCCAAGCCAAGCCAATCAAGTTAAGCTTTAATAGGTGCAAAATATCTGAGATGCTGAACTTCTCTGGCTTTCAAGTGATAAGAATCCGAACAGTTACTCTCAATGCGATTCCATCAGACCTGTGGTTCAACGAGAAATGGGCGCATCACCCATTTGATATGGCTGGAATTTTCCATCTGGAAGACTCAAAGCCAGGAAAGGAGGGAGGATGGGTGCGAGAAGGAATAGAAAATGTCCCTTTCTGTGTTCATGGTCTGGGATTGTGATAAGACAAAACATGAGTCCAAAAAGAGCTGGTCAGATGGAGGAAGATATGTTAGGGGAGTTCCACGTTTGTTGGGGGAGGAAGGTTCAGAATGGGAACTAGATAGAAAGGAAGAGATGACAGCTCAGAATTAAATCAGAAGTTAAGAGGCCTCAAACTTAACTAGTCCCAGCAGGGAGAAGAAAAATAGTTTAGTTTTAAACCAGAATATTAACACCTTTTGCCCTCCGATACTGAACCCAGTTAACAATTTCATTTACACTGCATCTGTAGAGAAAGGCTGTGACACAAACCACCAAAGAAACAACTGACATGTCACAAACGGTTTTTTCATCAGAAGCAAACAGCCTCTTAAATTTAAACACGTCGCTAAAAGAAAGAATGCAACGGAGATGGTGGAAGGTGATCTGGGCACTAATACTTTTTACTTCAATTTAAGAGGCAAACATTCTGAACTCAGAAAAACATCCCGCCTGCCACGTACACAGGTTGTCCAAATGAAAACTGGTGATGGGTTTCCTGCTTGGGGTGATTGGAAATAAATTTTAACACAAAGCCCCATGCAGCCCTCAGAGATGGGTAGATGGTCCACTTCAAAAGAACGAACGGCCACCTCAATCTTTCTATCAACTAGAATTGTTTCCCTCTCTAGCATGAAGTATGTGAAATCCTAAACTTCTTGAAACCGATCCCATTTTTGGAGTGATGGAGAAAAACGCTAATCTGAGGTCCAACCAAAATGTCTGGTGGTGAGAGAAACAATTACGCATAACAGAGCCCCCAAAACCCACTTGAAGGATTTTCGTAAAGATGAAAACATTCAAAGGTGTATTGATCAGAGAGGAAGGCTGTATTCAAGAGAACAATGATTTGGCTTGTAACAGCCTGGAGAGGTTGAATACTTCTGGCAGGAAGGCTGCTGAGAGGCTAAGAAAATGCAAACTAGTTAGTTCTGTGGTGGCTATCTGCTGCTGAGTTTAAGATAATCAATGCTGGAGCAGAAAAGGGGGAGGAAAGTAAAGCTGTTTTATCTTTCCAAGTATTACAAGTGGGCACCATAATCACCTAACTTTAGGAATAGCACTGCCAGCTTTAGCCAAGGATTTCAAGCACAATTTCAAAAAACCATCTTTTTCACAGATCAGCAAGCCATCGGTCCATGCGCACGCACACACACACACACACACACAACTTGTATTTGACTCAAGGAAATTGCAGTGCCTATGCATTAAAAGGGAGAAAAATTCATTAACAAAAGCAAAGATCAGAATGCAAAATTAGTCATTTGAATAGCCACATCTAAAGGGACTTCCTTTTTTTCTACACCACTGATCTCAGTTTTTTTTTTGTTTGTTTGTTTAGTGTTAAGTACTAGTATGTTATTAGAGAAAAAATTATGAATATTACATCAAAAGTGGTGGTGAGATAAGATTTGTGCCTGTCTGAATGCCCCACAGATCTTGGTCAATTTAGGTTAAGAACTGTTCAGTCATTTGAAGGGGGGAAAAAAAGTCAAATAACAGTAATAGTTAAAAAGAAAACGCAGCTGCATCTGGAGAAAAGACTTTGAACTCTTGTCATTAACACATTAAAGTCTTAGAAAATACACAGTATCTTTCCTTCCATACCTGCTAGCTTCCAGCAACCCAGAATATTTAAACTAAAAAAAAAAAACAAAAACAAAAAACAATAGAACCACAAGCTCGTTTCAAATTGACATTACATTTTTTTTTCTTTTAAGGTCGGCTGGGAGGCTGGGGGCCCGCCCAAGGAAAGGGTAATATTAGCTGAAAAGCAAACAACAGCCTCTTACCCCAACAGGAAAATTCACCATCAACTAGTTGTATAAATACACTGTAGGCTCCCACCGCCACCACCTCTTGCATTCACATTTACCCTAAGTCACTTGCCTCTGGATTCCACAAACTGATACATTTCAGGCGATTAAAGAAGAAATAACAGCACCTACAAATACAACCAAACCTTCCCATCCCGTCCCAGAAAGAATAAAAGATTTCTCCCCCAACGCCTGAGCAAGAAAACCTATGCTTACTTCTTAACCTGCATTCACTGAAAAAGAGCAATTAAAAGTTGAAGATGAACTGCTGAACCTCCAGGATGTTTTAAGCCTTCTGATTATTAATTCTGAGGACTCAAGCCTGGTCCGTAATTCCCAGGAATCCTATTCCCTGAACACTTCCAAGAGAGAGGAAAAAAAAGAAAAATCTAGTTTTGACAGAAAAATGCCTGGATACACAATACCCAGATATTTCTTCTCCCCAAGTGCCCCTACTATTTGACTTTTAACCAGAACTATCTAAACCCATCTAGAATATATAACCAGCATGCACAAGACTCTGGTTCTACAGCTGAGGATCATCACACAGCAATTCAAGAATCATGCATCATTCGAAAGGACTTTTCCTTCAGCTTTTTACTTTCATTCAAAATATCAAACTGGTCCAGGCTGTAAAAAATAGTTAATCCCCAAGACACAACATCTTCCTCTTCTAGAGCACAAAATAGTGAACATCAAAATTTTAAAAACCATGCTCCCCTAAATCTGCAATTAATTAAAAAAAAAAATGGGAGGGAAGGGAATGGTTAGCAGAGCAGCTTTATATAAGCACTCACCTAAAACAGGCAGAGTCATCGGTAGCTAAGCTATTTATGCAGGATTCTTAAAATGGCGTCTGGCAATACTGCCTCATTCCTGTATTGAAGCTAAAATGGTAGCAGTTTGTTCAATAGCTGTAGCTCTTGTTTAAGCAGCCCTGCTAGTTTCAAAGCCACCTTCCTAAATATCAGAACCAGGAAAAGCTCAACCAGAGGACACCAACAACCCAACGTTTAGAGGCTTAAAAAAAAAATCTGCAATGACAGGGGGAGTTTGTGAAGTCACAGGTTCCTAAGGAAAACCCTTCCCTTTTAGATCCTGAACCTTCAACATGAGGCTGTGAGATGAGGCCCCCCTTGCCCTCGAATGAGCTGGGTGCAAGGTTAGGAAATATGCAGCCCGGTGGCATAAACTGCAGACAGACAGGTGTCTGTGCAAACACAAAAATGTTAAAAGGGAGCAGGCTGGGGAGGGGAAGGAAGCCCATTTCCCCTTCTTGGTATATTAGAAACCAGTTTAGCATCCATACCAAAGGAGCTAGGTGAAATGAAAGTGCTTCAAGGGCAGCAGCATCTGAAAAGCCAAGCTAAAGGGCTGCACCCCAGTCTGAGGCCAAGGTAAAATCAAAAGGCTGTTTCTAATCCTGAAAACAGCCACCAAATACTCAGCCAGTCCTAAGACAGCATCAAGGAAAGACAATCCAAATCTGCAGAAAAGACAATAGTAAAACATTCCTTCAGCCAAAGCACGGGATGCTCCCAAATTAGATTTTTGTCCACCCCCAAGAGAGCCCTGAAAACTAACAATGGGTTTTGCAAAACCCGCTTTCAAAGGCCGAACTAAGAGCCTCGTAGTGGATAATGTAATTTACTGTTACAGGTCTGAGCACTGGCCTCAGAACTCTGTGGTGCTGAGAGTTTCAAGGTGACTGCTTTTTAGCTCCAGGGGAGACAGGAGGGCATGGTGCCCAAGGCCATGCCAGGGTGAGGACGGGCAGCTGGCTCCTCGCCGGCTGATAGGCAGGTAATCTTGATAGGAGGGACAGCCTGGCAGCATAGCTAGCTGCAGGGCTGAAATGGCTGCAGCCAGCTTGTTTATCTGGAAGGAGAGTAGGGAGGGGGAAGGGCAGCCATAGCCTAGGCAACCTGCAGCCATGGGTGAATCCTCGTTTTTACATTTAAGAGCAACACAAGGGCTTCTAAACACATTCCCTTGCTAAATCTCTGCTGTGGGGAGAGCCAAGGCACTTTTCCGTGTGCCTTTCTTTTCAGGGTCAACCAGAGGCAAAGCCAGATCTGGGGCTTCTCAGCTGACAAATGTCTGTTGCCTCTGCCACAGAAGAAAGAAGGGAAAAGAAACAAAGAGATCACACATTTGAAGTGTTTGGACTCAAAAACCCTACCTCTGCCTTCAGGGTTTTTCTGGGTTACTGTCACCCTGGGTTTTTAAAGAGTGACTCCTCTTCCCCCTTCTCCCATGTAAGAAGCAGTTTTCCCCACTGTTCTCCCCAGGAGAGAAAAGGGGAAATGTTTTGTTTAAAAGAAAAGGGGTTACGAGAAAGAAAGAAAAGAAAGAGAAGCTATTGTTTTCATCCCTAATTTATAGTCCAAGATGCCTCATTGTTTCTTTATTTCTGACTCCAATCTTTCAGCTGGTAATTATAAAAGTAACTGGACAGGGCTCCACCAGGCTAACCATGTCCATGCACAGCAATTAGAAAAACTCTGTGGAAAGTTTACTGAGTGATTCTATATAATTAATTCCTAGTTATAGACCGAACACTGACCATTTTCTGGAGCTAATAAAAGCAGTGAGTTCCCCCCTCCCCCCATGTGAATGCCACTTCATTTCCCAAAGCAGAAAGTGAATCCATCCTGGGGGGGGGCAGTCTTAAGGGGCGGTGGGGGCAGGAAGTGGGGGATCAAAGCTCCAGTGTGCCTGTCTGTTCCTTGCAGCTGTGCATCCTCTTTGGGGACAGAGGATGCAGAAGGAAAAAAGGAAAACAGCCCATGTTCTTTCTGTTCCTCCCTCTGCAATTTGCAAACGTGGCACAGTACATTCCACCTTGGTATAAAAAAAGAAAGTGGGGGAGGGGAGGTGCCCTAGGAATGGAATGCAAGAGACTCTTCGGCTTGGAGAATTTGCTTTTCCTAAAAGGAACAAAGATGGTAGAAATTTCCAGAAGGCCCGGTCTGAGTCCAGCCACTGCAATTGTCAATCTGTAACCTTTCCTCCAAGTCTATTGGTTCAAAAGCTGGAGAGAGGAACCCCATTGGGCTGCTCTGTGAGCCAGCACTGCTGTCCCTACCTCGTCCTGCTGCAATGCAGACATTTAGTTTTTTACCCCTTAGTGAAACTGGAAAATAATGCGACTTTGAAAGCAATTAACTTTTTAGAGACTCATGCTTGGTGGTGGCCACGAGACCCGAGGAAAGTGGCTAGCTTGGTCCAGGGCTGGGAACTTGCTGGGGCTGAGCATCTGAAAACAGATCTTGGCTTTGCAAACCTGTGGGAGCCATTTTAATGCAAGCTTTTAGAGGACAAATGCCTTGCCAAAGGTTTCCTTCCAGCCCAACAAACACACCATTATGCAAACGTTGAAGGCACTAAACCAGGAGTCTTCTGATTAGATATTGCTGCTTCTAGGGAGGCCTCAATATGTAATTTCCATTTACAGTCAGGAGATAAGAACAAAGAACATAGCTAAGAGTCTGGACTTACTTGTGTGGGGCAGCAGCACTGTTCAGTTTTAAGTATATAAAACATCATTAACTGCCTGAACTTTTACTCTAAGAAGCTAACCTTACACAGACTTTTAACTTAGAATTGGGTACAGTTCTTGTTATTCAAATGAGCTTTTTTCCAATTGGTGCTAAAAGGTGGGTAGCTGGACACTAAAAGATTACTGACTCCATGAAGTTGGCTTAAAACAGCAACTGAATGTATTTCCAGCATTTACAGTCATTGCTGGACTGGTCTCCAGACTGGAAATTGATGCAGCGAACTTCTAGGGAAATTATGTAGCTAACATTAAACAAGAGTCCACTTTTTTTTTTGCACTCTTAAGTTCTAACTGCAGCATTAAGAGATCAGGAGAAATGTAAAAAGTGAGAAATGGATCACAAGTAAAGGCCAGCATGCATACAGATGTGTGTGGCTCGGGCTTGGAAAAAGCCCGAATCTGTTGAGCACTGAGTCCTGAATCAAACCAAGTTTGCTGGTGGGTGGGATTTCACACTCCATGTCCTAAAACCCCAGTACTGACACCACCACCCACACACCACACCACCACTGCTTAAGGCTCTGTGACTCTAAGAACAAGCACTTTCTTACACTTCGCACGCAGATCACCTACCCAGAGTTCTATCTAATATCCAAACAAACCCAATTAAAGGTCTCCAGGCAAGTCACAGTGAACTGTACATTTCTCCCCTGCAGGAGGGTTAACAGGAAGTGTAATCTTCAATCCTAGCTGCAGGTTCTCAGGAAAAACAGTGGATTCAAACAGTCACCTAAAATCAAGACACTATTAAAAAGCCCTTATTTGGTTCCTGCTAATGAAAAGCCCTCCACTGCTGTAGCCAAGACCCCCTGTTAAAAAGACCCCAAATGTTCGCCAAACTCTTCATACGTGGTCACAGAGGAAATGGATCGCTTTACTTACCCAACATGTTCAAGCAACCGTCTCATTTTTCCACAGTTAAGAAGAGAGAACAGGCTGGCAGATTTGGGACTTGATCAAAAAGGAAATTTTTTTAAACAGTTACATGGGATTATTAAAAACACACACAACAACAACAACACAACAACTGAATAGGGAATGCTGTCATGAGCCACAGACATGATTTTATTTCCTCTGCACTCTATCACACAGGAGGGCAGAAGATGATACAATGTAAAAAAAAAGGGAAAGGGAAAAAGAAAACAGGGAAAAAAGATACATTAGTTCATTGAAAATCATGCAAGAAGAGAAAGCTAAGGGATTCAAAAAAGAGTCCTCACAGATTTATTGCAGGATGTTGTCCAACATCTCCCCCCTCCACGCCCCCCCCCTCAATCCCCATCCCTACTCCAAAAACTTCCTCCAAAGCCTAGAAAACACTTTCAGAAACATTTGCTGGCTGTAGGCTGGCTTGCAGAAGAACATTCTGTATCAACAGAAGTCAGGAAAAAAGGCTGAACAATGTAGTTTCAAGTGGAGAAACCCTGTGGGGAGAGAAAAGGCCATGTAGAGACACCACCACCCACCTAGGCCCCAGGAGCTGAGCGCTCTCCCTAGCACTGCTCTGCTGAGGGCTTGGTTCTGTTTAAAGCACACGTCCTCTCTGGTCAAAACTTAGTCCAGCCTTCCCAGAACCTCTTTGGAGAGGAAAACTTGCCTGCTCTGCTGTCTGCCATAAGCTCTCCTTAGAGAGGAGCCTGCTTGCTCACCTTCCATTTTCTTCCCCCAGCAGGCATGTGACACAAGAGAAGACAATAGTGCAAGGGTGGGGTGGGGGGAACTGCTCAGAGAGACAGAGAGAGAAGAGAGAGAGAGAGAGAGAGAGAGAGGGGAGGAGAGAAGGAAAAAAAAAAACCTTCTTTTTTGGCATACCAGGATCTAGCTTCAAACTATTCCAGAAACACCATGTCCTGGTGGAAGAAACGGTGTTCCAGGCCCTTGCCAGTTTGCAAAATCAAGCTATGGCTAATGGCTACTTAGCCATGTGACCCAAGAAAGCAAAAAAAAAATTCTCTCTAAACAGTTCCAAGTTAACCTAAGTGCTGTGGGGGTGAGTGTGGCACGGCCAGCCACACAGAAATCACACTGCTCGCCCACAATTCGGATGTCTCAGAGGGAGGGGGAGAAAAGATGGTTAAAAAGTCGAGCTTACCTCTGTGGATGCATTGTTAACACTGTGTAATGTCAATACTTATAAAACATGGAGGACAGGCTCCTAGTTCTCACAGAAAAAGGGTTTGGCACTTCGGCTTGATGATCTGGCCGCCTAATAAGAGCTCATCCCCGATTGGCTGGCCTGGCAAAGCGGAGTGTAAGGCCACCCGGGATTGGCTGAAACACTTCCTGAGCGATTATCTTTGTGAGGCTCTGGTGAGCAAGAGCCATCCTGTGCATAGAAAAAGACAGGCTAAGCTAGGCCTTTTGCAGCAAGAAAAACTTAGGAAAGGGGCCCCCAGACGCACTTCTCCCATACCCTGACTAGATTTCCCAGCACGGGCAAACCAGTGCAGCCAGGCTGACCTGCCCCCAGCAAAGCCTGAGGCCCAGATGACACTGCCAAGAGAGTTTTTGGGGTGAGCTGAAAGGGCTCGCCCTCACCTGCCCCCACAGAAGCGGCTCTTTGCTAGGAAGAAGGCTGGCCTTTTTCTAGAACAATCCAGCAGCATGGTTCCCCTGGAGGGGAATGTGAAGCCGAATAGGGGGAGCCCCAGGAAAAGAGCTAAGGGAGCAGGAGGAAAGGGGCTTGAGGCAGGCCTCAGAGGAGCTGGGGGCAAACAGACAGGACAGGCAAGCCCCAAGAAATCGCTAAGGAGCAGTCGTGGCTTCTCAGACAAGAGAGGACTCGGGCTGCTGAGGGGAGGAGGGGCACAGAGTGGTCAAGTTTGCATAGTCATTGTCAAAATGCCTCCTGGAAAAGCAGGCCAGAGAGCCATTTTCTCCCCCGCAGAGAATCTGTCCTCTTGCCCCCCTCAGCCAGTACTCAAAGGAAAACCAACATGGGTTCCTGCCTCCCTGCCAGGATGCCAAGGGCCCCCCCCTCCGTCCTTACCCTAAGAAAAGCCAAATGCACTCCTAGCAGCCACATGCCCAGATCTACAAACTTCCCGTCCCCTCCCGCCCCCCCTCCCCACCGCTGAGGCCTGCTAAACCTGTCAGTTAAACAAAAATCTGACTTCCGTATTAGTCTGCGATGCCTTCAGCTTCCTGCCTATTAACCCTCTCTCGGACTCTGGGCCTGGCTGGGAAAGACTAGGCCCTGAGATCGCAGAAAAGGCCTGTGGAAAAATACCAGCTGCAGCTCTCCCGGCAGATGCAGAAAGAGAGAGAGTGAGCCGCTGTCTCTCGCCTTTGCTTCCCAAGGAGGCGTGTACCATCTGAATCCAGGGCACAGGCAGTGCCTCTTGGTCTGAGAAGCCATTTAAACCCAGAGGGAGAAAGAAGGATGTCAAACTCAGGGAACAAGAACCCCCATTATTAGTCAGGCCTACACCCACGGCTTAGCCCTTCCTGTCACAGTCACCCCTGTATACATGGACTTGGGGAACTGGGCCCTCGGTGGGCAGACAAATCCCATGAGCTTTATAAGGATTCTTGTTTCAATTTATTTCCACAGAGAACGGCTTCTTTTCGTCCCCTAAGGCAGATGGAGCAGCTATTTCACACACAGCCCTATACTTGGCAGACCCCCTCACCCCCATCTCTGGCACTGCTCCCCAGTAAAATATTAACTAGTTTTTCAGAGCAGCTTATAATTCCACCCATTTTAGTACTATTAGGAGGTCTTTGCCTGTTCCTCCCAAAAGCTGTCTTGGTAGTTAATCTGTACCCTGAGAAAGAAAAGACAAATGCAGAAGGATCTCAAAATGGCAATGCTTGCTTGCTTTTTTTTTTTTTAAGACAGTGCTTAATTAACAAGATTTTTTTTTTTTTTTTTTTTTTAACAACAAGCTGGAACAACAGAAGCTAAATAAATACCATTCTTTAGAGGCTGGAGAAAGCTTCCAGAGGCGAGGCAGCCATATGCCAGGAGGTAAAAACTAAGACCCAATAAAGTCTCCCCTCTCCTCCTAAAATTAGGACCCGTGGGCTTTCTTGTGCCACACCCGTTGGTTCCCACAAAGGAAGCACAGAGTTGGTGGCCTGTTCTCGCTGCCCCGCCCACCCCCCACGGACAGCAGAGGCCCACTGTCTGTCAGACAGGAACAAGCCAGGAATACACACACACACACACACACACACACACACACACAGTGCTGCAGAGGCAGGTCCCAGGCTTTAGGAAAAGGGAGGGGACTTTGTCACCATTGTTGTATTTTAAGCTGAAGAGGCCACCTCCACTGCCAAGAGAGCCAGCACTCAGGACAACAGGCCTGGGCCTCGCCAGAAGGGAGGGGCCTCCTCTTCCTGGGGGTGGAAGCATGTACACGAAGACCAAACGGGGGGGCAAGAGGCAGAGGCCAGAGCTAATCAGACTGTGCTCTCCGTCCTCGTTGGGTGGCAGTGGCGTCCCGCCACCCTCCCATGAGGAATCCCGTTTGTCTCCCCAGGTTGTGCTTTTGAGGGAACAAACGTGACTGTGAGTTTGTGGCAGATCTTGTGTACAGCCAACTTCACGACCCGATGAGGAAATGAAATATGCCACTGGTGTCCGTGGTGGATTTTAACCCGGGATTAGAGCTTGTTGCATAAGCAGCTGCAGCATCCTCCCCCTCCCTCCCACCCTCTCTCTGATCACTTGATCACTTGAAATGTTTTCTGGGGCAAAGAGCAGGAAGCTGCAAGCTTATTCTGGCAGCTCTGCTCTGTCTGAGGAATGCCGTTGGCATTCGGGTAGGTCCGAGGTTATCTGGAAAACAGCAATTCGGCTGGGGACAGAGACAAAGGTATGGTGGCAGATGGAATCCTGGGAGGAACACGAATTGAAAAGGAAGCCCAGGACAGGCCCAGTAAGGGCCACTCCGGGGTTTGATGGAATGTGGCTGATAAGAGGGAAAGGAGCCCAATATTGCTGTCCTCAATCTAGAGATGATTCAATGGCCTTTCTCAAACCGCCCCCTGCACAGAGTAGTCCCAGCAGCTACCACATGCTCACAGGGGCCAGGCGCTGTGCTAAATCAGTGCTTTACGCAGACTGACTCCAGGAGATAGGGAGTATTGTTAGAGACCCAGAGGGAGAAGTGAGCTGCCCAAGGTCGCACAGCTGGCAAGTGCCAGAGGCCAGACTTATGACTCCACATCATTCATTAAACCCTGTAACTTTCGTTTGCCTCTAAAGAGAAGCATGACCTGTGATTTCTTTTTGGGGGTCGACGCCTTTGACAAAGAGTTTTAAGTCCTGAATGATGGCGCCAGGAGAATTTTAGATCAGACTCATTTCAAGGCCCAGAGAAAGCTCCTCTCTCCCTACAAAGCTTCAGCAAGACGTCAAGGGAAAACTTTGCCATCTCTAAAATCCGGCTTTTATATTCCTTGAAATCAGTAGTTCTCAACCAGGGATGGTTTGGGCCCCCTCCCCCGCCCCCCTCCCAGGGGATATGTGGCAATGTCGGGAGAGGTGCGAATGGCATCTGGTGGGCAGAGCCCAGGGACGCTGCTAAACATCTTACAGTGCACAGGACAGTCCTCACAATAAGGTCCAAAACGTCCCATCGTGCCGAGGTAGGGGAACCTTGTCTCGAATGAAAAGGAAGAATTCCAACCATTATGCCTCAGGATAGAAAAGCCAGCACAGGCCTAAACAAGCAGGTTCCACGGTGATATTAATAAGCAATGAGCTAATAAAAATAGAATAGAATATGTCTCTCTTAATATTCCCAGGCGGAGAAAATCGGGGGACAGAATCAGGCTGAAGGAAGCCAGGCGGAGAGTCTCAGTGATAGAGTTGGTCTCCAAGGAGAGGAAGGGCTGGCTCCAGCTCCCTTCCCCAGGCACCTTAACTAGCCGAGGCCTGGCCTCACCGAAATGGCTCTCCACTCCCGTTGGCCTGCAGCCAGGCGAGCAGCAGGAGGAGCGGCCTCAGCAAGCTGCATCCCGAGATAGCCTGTTCGCCTGACTATGAAAATAAGCACACTTGGAGTTATCTGCCTCAAGCTAGCAGCAGGCCTCTCTGTCTGTTATGCGAAACGGACAGGATTGAGGCAGGGAAGTGTTTTAAATATCTTGTTTTGTTTTGTTTCTTTTTGGCCAACTGGAACGGAGGCCGACTTCAGGCATGGTGACAGAAGGGCTCACCTTCAGAGCACACAGTCATGTTAGAGCCATAAAGAGGCAATTAGGACTCCCTACCTTGGAGAAGAGGTGTCCTCTGAAAGGTCTCTTTCTTTCTTTCTTTCTTTCTTTCTTTCTTTCTTTCTTTCTTTCTTTCTCTCTCTCTCTCAATCTCTCTCTCTCTCTCTCCTCCCCCTCCTCTCTCCCTCTCTCTCTCTCTCTCTCTCTCTCTCTTTCTTTCTTTCTTGGAGGCACTGGCAAGATTGGGCAAAGGGAAAGAGGAGGGAAGGGCAGTGGGGGATGGTACGTGGCCATCAGGCAGATGGCCTCAGTGTGGGTGGGGAGAGACGTAAGGGATGCAGGAACAAAATGAAAACCAAAAGGAAGAGGATTTGGACCTCCACTTCCCTGCTCTTTTTACTCCCTAGCAATTACCATTACAGAAAGAATACCACATATTTATTCACTCTGTTTGTTTCTCTCTCGCACTAGACCAGTGGCCATGTCTGGAGACATTTCTGGTTGTCACATCTGGAGGAAGGGTGTGATACTGGCATCCAGAGGGTAGAGACCAGGGATGCTGCTACACACTCTGCAATGCGTAGGACAGCACCCACGAACAGAGAACTAGCCAGCCCCAAATGTTATCCGTGCCAAGGCTGAGAAACCCTGCATCAGACAGACTGAGAGCTTCAGCAAGGCCAAGACCTTGCCTGAATTGTTCACCACTGTGCTCTCCGCATCTAACACTGTGCTCGACATGTATTAGAGCTCAATAAAACATCACCCCTACCTAGATGGTTACAGAAGTCTCCTGCCTGAGCCTCCTGCTTCTGCCCTTGTCAATGCTTGTGCACATGCAGTCACACATATGTGCACACGTGCACACGTGTACACACAGAAGCCGCCAGTGATTCTTGTTAAAACAAGTCAGATCTTACCCTCCCTCTGCTCAAAATCCCTCAATTGCTCCCACCTCACTCAGAGTAAAATTAAAGCTCAAGTGCAAAGATGGCCATAGAAATGCAAAAGCAAATTTAGTTCCCCCGGAATGCAGTGGATTGACTTGAGGATAAGTTTTGCCAGTTTTTGTCTCTATTTGTAAATTTGTGTCAACATTCCTTATCTGTGCGGTACTCTGAATCCGCCTATGAATCAGTTATAACATCTTATGAGTTAGATAAAATCTCTGATGTGTTCTTTTTATATTTGTATGTAGCCGTTTAAATAAATTATGTTTGAACAGTGATTTTTAATTTTTTTGAAAGAAAAAGAAGTCATCATTGACCTCCAAGAATCAGCTTCAACAGGGTAGTTAGGGTAGTTGGGTGTACTGTTCCCTGACCTCTTGCTAACATTCAATGCTGGACACATCTGAGTTTCCAAAACACTGCTCGGCCCAGCAACTCCAGCGCTAACTGCTCTGCTGTGTCCTTCTGGCCATGCATAGGATGCTCTTTATCTAGGCTCTGGAGCCAGTCAGCTGGAGAAGGGAGCAGGGGTCAGTCCCTTCCAAGCTTCCTCTCTTCACTTAGGGAACTTAAGCAAGTTGTTTAACCTTTTTGTGCCTCAGTTTCCGAGTCTGCGAAGTGGGGATGTGAGGATTATTTAACACAGGTGCAGAGTACCTGCTGAAGAAATGTTGGATGTTTTTTCTTTCCTTGCAACCTCTTCGTGCAAGAATTCCATCCACTGTCACAGCAGATTCCAAAGCTAAGGACCAAGGCCCAACCTCTCTCCTGAAGCCCAGATCTACGTGTCTAACCTCTGGACGAGCATGTTCTTACTCTTGATCCAGACAGTTCACAGACATGTACAGAGTGCCTCCTCTCCCTCTGAGAGCTGATGACTGAGCAAGGAAGTAATAAACAATTAAAAATGCATAAGATAAAATATCAAATTGAGATCAATACTATGAAGAAAAACAAAGCAGGGTGAGGATATAGGGGAGTGAAAAGATGGGGTGAGGCTGCTTTAGGCAGGTAGGGGAAGGGCTCCAATAAGGCTGTGACATTTGAGCAGAAAGAGATGGAGCCTTCCAGGTTGGGGGGGGCAGCAAGTGCAAAGTCCCTGAGGCAGGTTCAAGCTTGGTAGCCTGGTGTTTCAGAGAAACAAAAACAAAAAAGGCCAAACGTGGCCCCCAAAAAAGGCCAGTGAAGCATGTCCACGCTGTTTCTAATTCTACCCCAAATGAGAGCCCCAAGGAATGATAACTAAGCACATGTAATCAAGACTGTGTCTGCCACTGCCTAGCTGGAGCTCAAATAATTTCCATGACTCTACACCTGGTTCTCCACATACAAAATCGGAATACTGCTTCCTATCTCATAAGGTTGTACTCCAGAGTAAATGAATTAATGGCTATGAAAACACCTGCCATAAACAAAGCATTCAAAACAAATAATGGCTACACTCACTTTTTCTGCTGTCTTCAAAAGCCTTCAACAATTCTCTACTAATTAAATGCAACCCTGACCCACCCTTATCAGGCCCTCTTTATCTGTCTCCATACCTGACTTTCCCATCTCAGCTCCCTCTATTTTTCAGTGAAATGGGATAGCTCACCTGTTCCCAAGTGTGACCCACCATGGCTCATTCTCCCTATATCCCTTGTTGGAATAACACCTACCCTTCAAATCTCAGGTGCCGCCTCATGTCCAGAGTGTCTTTACTGATTTCTCAGCTGGGAGGTTCCTTGGCTCCTGACTTCTAAGCCACTAGAGCACACAACCCCTGCCTTTGTGACTTCTCAGTATTGGGGGGCCACTGGGACCTCTCACTGAGCAGGGCAAACCCAACCAGCACCTCTGCAGGGCCCCCATCCCAGTCAACAGAATCACCCTTCATCTGGTTGCTTCAAATCAGCACACTCGACTCTCCGCTTTTGCTCACAGCCCTCATCCAAACCATCAGCAAGGCCAGGAGATCTGCCCGCCAAGTATATTCTGAACATGGCTCTTCTGCTCATCACCCAACCCCTTCCCTCGGCGCCACCAACCCTGTTCACTCACAAAACTGCTACAGCAGTCTCCCCAGTCATTCCCAATCCTCCATCCTCCTTCCCTTCAGAATCACCCGGGGATTCCACTAGTGCGTGTTACCTCCCGGGGATTGCACTGGACAGCCAAGACTAAGAATCCTGTTCTAACTCATCTCCCGCCTCCCCCTCCTGCCCTCTCTGGGCTCTTGTCCACACGATAGCCATAGGAACCTTGACGTCACCTGCCTGCTCAAAACCGTCTCTGGGCAGCACAATTCACAATAAGCAAAAGGTGAAAATCACCCAATTGTCCATCGAGGGATGAATGAATAAACAAGATGTGGTCTGTCTGCGCAATGGAATATTACTCAGCCAGAAAAAGGAATGAACCTTATGCTAAGTGAAAGAAGCCAGACACAAAAGCCACATATTGAATGGTTGGTTGTTTATATGAAATATACAGAATAGGCAAATCCAGAGACAGAAAGTAGGTCAATGGTTGTGGGAGTTGGGGAGAGAGGAATGAAGGGTGACTGCATAATGGATACTGGGGTTTGCCTTTTGGAGTGATGAAAAAGCTCTGGAACTAGATAGTGGTGGTTGCACAACATTGTGAAAATACTAAATGCCTCTGGATTGTAGACTTTTGAGTGGTTAAAATGGTAAATTTTACATTAAGTATATTTTATTAAAATTAAAAAAAAACTATCCACATCCTTCTCATCTCACCTAATATAAAACTCCACTTCTGCCACATGCTCTCTCCTCGACTCCTACCAATTCCCCCAGGGCGCACTGCGCTCAGCCACCTCCGTCTGCCACCTTGCTGTTTTTCAATGCAACTTTTGCTTTTCGTGTGTCTCTCTTTTGCCCTTGAAGTTTCTAGGTATTTGCGCCTCACTCTCAAACTCCCCTGCTGTGTTATAAATCCCGGAGTGTAGAACTACAGTAGCATCATGACTCTTATAGGAACTCGGTGTTTGTTGAATGACTAAACAATCACTCGATTCTATACGGTTACTTACATTCACTTTCTGGCATCAAGCCTCATCTGCATACCTTCCCATGATAAATCACATCCTCTCCTTCCCCCGCTCAAAATCCTCCAATGGCTTCCCATCACTTTAAAACCAAAGTCTGCAAACTATGGCCCACGGGCCTAATCCAGCCCACCACCTGTTAATACCTGACCTTCGAGCTCAAAATGGTGTTTTACATTTTTAAATGGTTGGAAAAAAAATCAAAGATAAAAATTTGTGGCATGCATAAATCCAAAGAAATTTAAATTTCGGTGTCCAGAGAAAAGCACGATTGGAACTTCATTTGTTTATTGTCTGTCTGCTTTTGCACTGCAACGGCTGGGTCCAGTGATTGTAACGGAGACCACAGACGGCCCTCGAAGCCTAAAATATTTACTATCTGGTCCTTCACAGAAAATCTTTGCAACTCCCCTTTTCAGCAGAAAATCTTGTCACTCAGAGCCCTCTCCAGGCCGGTCCCCACTCTGATCTCTCAAATGAGTCCCCCTCCCTCCCTCCTTTCTGGCAGCCTAGGCCTCCTTCCTCAGGCTGTCTCCCTCCTAGATCCTATGCACCGTCCCCTCCACCTGGAACACCTTCAGGCCCATGGTTCTCTTTCACGACTCAGGTCTGGCTGCAAACGCCACTCTTCCAAGAGGCCTTTGTTGACCATCCATCTGGCACTGACTTCTTACGTTTTCCGAGACACCACTCTGTAATTTCCTTCCTAGGACTTAGCACAACATCTAAGCCCCTTATTTCTCTGTTTACTTACTTTTCGTCTGTGTACAAAGGCGAGACTTTGTGTATCTGTTCACCAGTATTCCCCAGGCCACTACAGGCCTGGGGCATACTAGTTGCTCAATAAATATTTGTCCAATGAATGCCATTTTCTTCTTACATCAAGTAGTTTCTCTACAAGATCTCCACTAGAACAACCATGGCCCTAAGATGGATTTTGCACCATCTCGCACAATCTATTAGGTTTGAACCACATGAAGTTATAATTTGTACATGAATAAAAAAGCGGAATAGTGGCAGTTTCATCCACAGCAATATGAAAAAATATAATCAACTAATTCTCGAGATCCTTCAACTGTTTACTGCACTCCAGCCACTCTGACCTACTTTGGGGTCCTCAAAATGTGCCACCTGTTGCTTGCCAAACCCCTTATGGACTTTTACACATGCTGCTTCTGCTTCAGACCCAGGACCAAATGTCGCCTCCTCCAGGAGGCCCCCTGGGATCGCATCGTGTCACAACAGCGGCTTCATTTCCTTCCCAGTACTTAGCATGTCCTAAGCTGAGAGACGAAGTGTCATATTTGCTTTTCAAGGCAGGATACTCGTTTTCATACACACTGTTGTAACCCCAGAGTCTAGAGTACGTCCCTCATTTGGGAGTCCCTCAATGTTTATTCATTTGAGTGAATGTAAATTCCTTGAGCTCCACTCCATACTTTTAAACCAGGTTGCTTATCAAATTACTGGAGTGACTTCTATGGGCTAAACCCTGCGTCCATGTCCCTCCTCGTTACATCAGCCACAGCATCTTCACCTGGTTACAGAAGCTAACCCAGGCCAGGTACCATTCTAAGCACATTTTACCTATTAATTAATTTAATCCTCGCCCACAACTCTATGAACCAAATGCTAATTTACCCTCATCGGACAGATGAGGAAACTGAGGTGCAAAGAAAGGAAGTTTACGCCTCTGAGAAAGGAAGACACTGATAAGAAAAAAGAAATCTAAGCCCACTCGACCTCTAAAATTCCAAGAAATTCAAACGCTGTGGAGAAAGGGAACCAAAAGAGACAGGAAACACTCAAAGGCGATCAGGAACCAAGCTGGTGACAACAAAAACCACACCAAGGCAAAAAAGAAATCCCAGATACGGGGCCATGTGACCGAAACTCAACTCTCAGGTGCTTCTCAGGCGACCGAACCTTGCTCCCCGCCCCCCAGTATTTCTCATCCAATTCTGCAAGCCCCAAACCTGGACGTCACCCCTAAGCTCTCCCTCTCCCACTTCTCATCCCGGAGGCCCGTGGGATTTACCTTCTGAGTGTCTTCCACTGTCGGTTCCGGCTTCGTAGCACCATTCTGCAGAGCTGGTGACTTGCTCAGAGCCACCATTATCTGTTTATCTGGGCAGGAAGGGAACAGCCTCCCACCAGCCCCAGGCCCCAGTCTGCTCCCATCCCCCACCCTCAGCAACCAGAGGGATCTTTTGAAATTTCAATTTGGACCAGGACACATGCCCATCCCCCAACCTCCACCTCAAAAACCTTCAGAGGTTTCCCATTGTTCTCAGGCTAGTCTCAAATTCCTAACCCAGCCTTAGGGGGCAGCGGTGGGGTGGGAGGGGGGTCGGGGGGCCTGCAGGAGTCCCTTCTCCAACTTCAGCTCGGGTCTCTGAGCTCCAGACAAACCCTAACCGTCTTGGAAGGCTCTGAACCAGGCTGCCTTGAGTTCAGATTCTGATGCCGCCATTCATTCGCTCACTGTGTGACCTTGTGCAAGTGACTTAACCTCTCTGGGCCTATAAATGTGGATAATAACACCTCCCAGAGCGTAGTCTGAATTAAACTAGTCCCTGTGGTAAAAGTGCTTATTTTCAGTGTCTTGCACCACTCAGCTATCTCTGTTGTTATCAGGTAACTCCTATTCATCCTTCAAAACACACCACAATATTCATTTCTTCAGGGTAGCCTTCCTGGACTCGCTTCTCAATAAATCAGATCCCTCTGCTATATATATATATATATATATATATATATATATATATATATATCCCCTCATGGTGCTTATGGCAATCGTAATTTTATACTTGATACATATTTAATAACTGGGTATAAATTCCTATGATTGATTTTTTATTTGGTGTGTTTTGTCAATTCTCTATCTCCCTGGCACACGGTAGGTGTTCAGAGATAATTTGGTGATTATTGAACAGGGACTGGCTGAATAAATCAACTGTGAGGATGCCTGAATCCCCAGTTTTCAAGTCAAATTAGAAAACTGAAGCCCTCCGGGGCTCACCAGGTTCCAAACGGAAGCTACAGTCATTAGTATGTAAAGCAAATTGGGAGGGGCCCAGAGCAGCAGCAGGGGAGGGGCGGTCACCTAAAAGCTGAGGTCTCCACCAGGAGCAGCTGAGGACCTGAAGGCCCCCGGGAGAAGAGGCGGGTTACCCCGTGAGGGGGGTTACCCCGTGAGGGGGGTTACCCCGTGAGGGGAGTTACCCCGTTTGCCGGAGGCTGCAGAAATTGCCCGGGTTCTGAGCCCTCCCATCTTTCCCCTTTCGCACTGTCCTTACGTCCAGCCCCCCACCCCTACCCCGCCCCAGCTCCATCCTCAGCTCCGTGGCTCAGATCTCTTATGGCAGCTCTGCCCTAGGCCTCCACCAGCCTGACATCAGAACTCCTTTAGGGTGGCCAAGTCTAGCAAATAAAAATACAAGATGCCCACTTAAATTTGAATTTCTGGTAAACAATGAACAATTTTTTAGTCTAAGTACATCCTGCATTTAATCTAGCACCCCTGACTCGCTGGCCGCATCAAACTCCCTGGCAGTGGCTTCTCTGTTCCTTTTCTGTTTTGGAATCCTGAGCCTCCTGGGACCCATAATTCAACCTGTCTGCACTGTTTCTGCCTCTAGGTAAAGGAGGAACTCCTAGAAAATAACCCACCCAGTTCTTAGTATTCAATATGGATGCCATAAAGAACAGCCATTCTTCCACTCTGTTTTAATGGATGCCATTTCCTGGGGCCTCTCCACAGCCATGGATGGCTGAACCCATTCTACAGAGGAGGAAAACTAAGAACAAGAAGCAAAGTGTTCCGTCTTTGGGATTCTCATGCTATAACTCTTCCCGAACATAATCAGATGGGAATGAACAATAAACTGTAAGCCGCAAGAGGACAGGGACATGGCTTTGGTTTCTATGATGGACTCCTAGAGCCCAGCACAGTGTTTTAGCTGGTGCTTCATAAGTAGTCGTGGAATGAGCGAATATAAATCCACCAGTCTCCATAACACAGAAAACGAATTCATTCTCTCTCTCCCTCTCTCCCTCTCTCCCTCTCTATCTCTCTATCTTAAACTCAGGTCTGTTTTCCTGTGTTTTCTCTATAGCCCCAGCTACGTGGGAAGGAAATTAGGATTAAATCAGATTTCTGGCTTTTCTCCCAAAATAAAGCAAAATAACAAAATGTAATGTGAACAGGGAAAAACCATGACCATGGGAATACCGAAACAGCCACACTGGTTGTTTTCTAGCTGGGGAGAAGGAACTTCAGAGAATTTGATTCAGCACAGTTGCAGCCAGCATTCATAAAACACCAGCCGTGCCCTCCCATTTGCTGGAAATGATTAGGAGAGAAAATGAATTCCCAGGAGGAAAGGATTTTCTAGGGTATTGGAGGAGGAGTGTTGAATCCAACCCAGAGAACCCTTTGAGAATATGGAGCCACCTGGACACACTGATTAACTCTCTTTGCCAGGCGCCCAGCAGGTAAACAGGGCACCCATGGTACCTGTTCTTAATTGCTCCCACCTGGACTTGAAGTTGGACATGAACTTTGGGGTCTGACTTAGGGAATTCTGTTTCTCACTTATGTTTTCTTTATTTGGTGATAAGGCTAGGACGGCCATGGGGATGGTAAAGGGAGTCTAGCGTTTGAGAGAACAGGTTGATTGGGACGTCCCTGTGCTCTTTATAATTAACCAGAAGTGGCCTGCATGTGTTATTAGATTCACTGGGTTCTCATCTTTGGGGTATCCCTCCCATGGCCAGTGCCAACCTCATAGATCTCAACCTAACCAGTAGACCTTTCTCCGTGGATTTCCCCTAACAACATGCTCATCTGGAAAGATCCTTCAGCTTGAAGGTCACTTACTCAGAGAGGCCTTCCCTAATTGCCTCATCTAAAGGTGCTGCAGCCACACCAGGCAGTCACGCTCTATGACATCACTCTATGACATCTCCCTGTTGTATCGAGCTCTGTGACTGTCAACAGTCACACCATAGGCTGTTCTTTGTTGACTCATGAGTCCCTTGGTCTCCCCCAACTAGGCCTCCAGCCTAGTTGGATGCTATCTGGCTAGTTCATTCTGGATCCCCAGCCCCAGAGGCTGCTAGACCCACAGTTGGCACTGAGTTAGAGCCTATTAAAAGGATGAATAATAACAACTTATATTAACTGCCTGCTAATTGTGTGCGAGGCATGCCTCTTAGCTTTTCTCATAGATTAAGTCGTTGACTCTTCGCAATATCGTGAGGTATGCTGTTCCCTCTGCCTGGAACGCTTCCCCTCTGCCTCAGAAATTCTCAGAACTCACACTCCCTTTTCATTCAGGTCTCTGCTCAATTCAAAGAGGCCTTCCCTGACCCCCTTCCCTAAAGTAGCACCTTCTCATTCCTTACCCTGATGTTAGAGATTGAACTGTGACCCCCAAAAAAGATTGACATTCTAACCCCACCCCCAGTAGCTCGGAATGTGGCCTTATTTGTAAATAAATGCCTTTACGGAGGGAGGTAATCAAGCTAAAATAGGGTCATGGGATGGGCCCGACTCCACTATGAAATTCGGACACAGAGACGGACGGGCACAGAGGGAAGACACACCGGGAAAAGGCCTGGTGACGCTGGAGGGCAGGAGCGAAGCATCAGCGAACCAAGCGCGCCGTGGATTGCCGCAAACCGCCGGAAGCTGGAGGAGGCGAGCACTCTCCCGCACCCGCTTCAGAGGAGCCCGCCCCTGCCCGCACCTCGGTTTTGGACTTCGGGTCTCCAGAACCGCGCGACAATAAACCTGATGTCTTGCTGTACTGGAAAGCCGATAGATCTGCCTTGTTTTTCTCCCTTGCTCTGATCACCACCTGCCATTGCATGTATTTTTCATGTATGTATCCGCAGCACCCACACTGGCATACAAGTCTCAGGACGCCAAGGCCTTGCTTGCATCACGCATCTGTTACAAGGCCTGGTGTTTATTTGTTCTTTCGAGAACTATTTATTGAGTGCCTACTATGTGCCTGTGCCAGGTCCTGCTGTAAATGCTGGGGAGACAGCTGTGAATGCATACAGATAAAAATCCTTAGCTCTTTGAAGTTTACATTCTATTAAGAAGAGACAGATGATAGACAAGAAACGATGATGAGTGCTATGGAGAAAAATATGACAGGAAGGGAGATGGGGAGTTTGGTATGGGCAGCAGTGATAATCAGGGTGGACAGAGGCCACAGTAAGGAGGTGACAGTTAAGTCGAGGCTTGAACAAGGTGAGGCATGGGAATGTCATGGGTAGGCCAATGGTTCCCAACCTGGGCGATTTTGCCCCCAGGGGACATCTGGCAATTTTTGGAGATATAGAGGTGCTACTGGCAGCTGGTGGGTAGAGGCTAGAAATGCTGCTAACCATCCTGCAACGCACAGGACAGTCCCCACCACAAAGGATTATCTAGCTCCAAATGTCCACAGCACGAGGCCAAGAAGCCAGAAGGTAGAGGGAAGAGGAGCCCCACTCTGACGGTGCCCAGCACGAGCTCACCGCGTTGGCAGGTTTTATGCCACGGAAAGAAATCGTGGTGGGTGAGGTCAGAGGGCACTGAGGAAGAGAGGAACAGGAAGGCCTTTTAGGCCACATTAAGGAGCTTGGTTTTGACTCTAAATGAGACAGGAAATCACTTTTCAGGAGAGGAGACCCAGACTGACATGTTCAAAAAGGTTAACTCTAGCTGGGGGGTCGAAGTAGACTGAAAGGGGTGAAGGCGGAAGTAGGGAGACCGGTGGGGAGGTCGCTGGAATATTCCAGGCCTGAGGTGAAGGCAGCTCAGACCAGGGTGGAGGCGGCCGGAGGTGGAGAGAAGAAGGGATGAGTTTCAGATCTCCTTGGAAAGTCCAGCTGGCAGGGTTTGTGTAGGGTGGGAGGGGCCCAGGTTACTTCCAGCTCTTTTGGCCTGAGTAGTTGGGAGGACGGAGTTGGTGCCAGCGGAGATGGGGACAGCCAGTGGGATGAGCAGAAGGGGTGGACGTGTGAGGGAATAAAGAACTATTGGTCGTCCAAGTGACGAGGTCAAGGGAGCAGTTGGACGATGTAGTGTCGGGGGAGGTTTGGGCTTGGAGGTATAAATACCATCAGCATCTAGATGGTATTTAAAGCCACGATACAGGATGAGATCACCTAGAACTTGGGGTTCCAGGGACAAGAGACAGGACTAAGGGCCAATCCCTGGGACTCACCACAGTTAGAACGTTTGGCTATGACAATGACCAACGAAGATGACAAGACGTTTCCAGTGAGGTGGGAGGAGAACCAGGACGTGGAGATCCCAGAACCCCAGAGAACAAAGTATTCGAAGGAGGAGGGAGTGACCGCTTCATCAAATGGTCCTGACCAGTCAAGTCGAACAAGGTCTGAGAGCCGACCACTGGACTTAGCAACATGGTAGTCACAGGTGACTGGCACGCAGAAGAACTTGATAAATCTTCGCTGATGGAATGTCTCAGATGACCTCAAAAGGCTGCTACTTCGAACCATGAGAGAGGAGCAAAGAAAGAGATATGAGTTCAAGCCTGGCTCAGGCATTTTCTAGTTGTGTGACCTTGGACAACTTCCTGCCCGCCCCAGTTACTCCCCAGTGTTGTCAGAGTAGATGAGATCATGAAAAGTAAAGTGCTTCTCAGCCTTGTAAACTGTGAAGTGCCTTCATGTAGGCCAGGGATTGTTGTTGAATGAGCTTTATGTAAAGACACCTCCACTGAAATCAACTCGTCGAGGTCGCTGAGTTCTGCTGACATCACTCGACAGAGAACAGATCGAGAATTCTCAACCTTTCAAGAATGGTGCCTCTTTGTTAGTATGAGGTCCAAACCTTACCGCTTCCTGACAAAGATATAATGCATGTATTATATTAATTTAAGAACTATTTTCAATAGGAAATGCATGCACATGGTAAAGAATTCAACTATAGAAATGTATGCAGAGAAACACTGTCTCCCTCCCTTCCCTGACCCTTTGATGACCTCAGAGGCAATTCCTGCTGCCAGTTAGCAGAGGCGCCTGTGCATACCAAGCACGGTGCCCTCCCCTCCTCCTTCCATCGACACAAGCAGTGACATGCCACCTACGCCACTCTGCTCCTCACGTTTTGCACTCATCCGTCTGTCCGGAAGCATTGCTCCCTATCAATCCACATAGAGCCATTTTATTCTTTTTAAATGGTTCTGGAGTAGTGACCACTGTGCTGTTGTATCCTAATTTATTTAACCATCTCCTATCGATGGAAATTTGGATTGTTTCTGAAAGTCTTTGGCTATTACGCAAAACGCAACAATAAATATCCTTATTCATCTGTCTCGAACAAGGGTTATCTGTAGGAAAAATTCATGGCAGTGGAATCGCTGGGACAATGGGTCTCAGTACATTTAAGCTTTAGTACAAATTTATGCGAAAGTCCGTGTGTATTTAAAATGTGCTGATATTGTCACAATGCCAACATGCATGCTTTTCCATGGTGGATGAGAGAAGAAACATGAAGGCAAATTTTCAGGAGCTTCATTCTGTGTGTGCTGGGGTGGTGGTAGATTTTGGGGCTCTACAATCCCCGAGACCTGAGATCGCTGGGTACTTCCGGAGGAAGTCTCCAGCCTGGGGCTGGACATTCTAAGGAACAGATGCTCATCGTTTTGACAGAGCTGGGGCCTGCGTGCTGGGAAATGCCAGGCAGAACTGGATTTAACCATTCATTAGCAGGATAGATATTTATCAGACCCATACAGTATTAGCTCTGTTCAGCCCTTAGGACATGCAAAGAGATATTCCTCAAAAAAAACAGAGCCTGGCGGGAGGAGATCAAGTCAGATCTCAAGAAGATAATTAAATTACAAAGCTAGAGAGCAATAAAAATGCCAGTATGCTAGGTAGCAGGTACAGAATACTGTTTTTTTGTAAGGTATTGGGTGAGCCAAGATGTCTCAATTTGCGGTAATAGGTACCACTTTTTTTCTACTCTCCAGTAGCACCAAGTGTCGGGTAAAGTGGTGTCATCGCATGTAAATGCCAGAACAATCGCCTAAGATTGGAGCGATTGTTGTCTCCAGCTAGAGATGGGGAAACTGAGGCTCGGAGAGACTCATCCAGTGTCCCAACGTCGCCCGGCAAGTTAAAGGCAGAATCAGGATGTGAAGGCTGTTCTGTTCTTCCTGATCCCAAAGCCCACTTGAAATGCTCTGCTCCGTACCCAAGCAGAACTTCCTGGAATGGGTCGAGCCTGACCTGGTAGAACAGGTCAGACTCAGAACTTCAGAAAGTACCAGGAGGCCACTGCCTGGCAGGGTCCACTCAAAGCGTCAGACAGATTTCAGGGGGCAGGAACAGTTCCCAGTTCTCTTCCAGTGCCTGAGAAGCTACCACCTGGATGAAACATGAGACAAGCCAGACACAGAAGGGTAAGTGCTGTCAGATCCCACATGTAGGAGGCGCCTAGACAGGCAAATTCAGGGACAGAGGGTGGAGGGCGATCGCCAGCCTGGAGGACGGGGCAGCGGGGATCAACGTTTGCCGGGCGCGGAGCTGCCCTTTGGGAAGATGAAAAAGTTCCGGAGGAAGATGGCAGAGACGGTGACACAGCAGTGTGACCCGGCTGAATGCCACCGCCCCTTCACTGAACACGGTTAGAATGGTCCCTTTTATGTTATGTATGCTTTCCCAAGCTGTTAAAACATCGCTGGAGAGTCGTCCTTGCCTCCTCTTGTGTTCGTGTGTACGTGGAGACACACACACACAATCCAACAGTAGACTAAGGCTTTCACCTCGAAATCAGTCTGAGCCCAGCTTCTCCTCAGCACCTTCCCTGCTCCCCACCGCAGCCTGAGCTCACGCCACCGCCATCGCCATCGTGGGCCTGTCTTGTCCTCTGCTCCCCACGGGGCCTCCCTGTGAGCCTGGCCACGACAGATCCATTTACTTCCCCATTTCAGTGCTATTTTCCTGGAAAAGCCTCCTCTGACCACCCCAACTAAGTTAGCACCCCTCTCCCCAGTTTTATTATTTATTTATTTTTATTTTTTTACGCCTACAGCACCTGGTCTTCCTAGGTGGTCTCCCATCCGAGTACTAACCAGGCCTGACCCTGCTTAGCTTCCGAACTGCTTCTTTCCTGAGCAAGGTAGGAGAGAACCTGCTTGACAATCTTCTAGGCATTGAGGTGCTGCTCTCCTGCTTGAGTGTATCCCAGGCTGGAGTGAGGACAAGGGGATGACTCGGTACCAACGAAGCAGACGTTCACGACCCCCTGGGGATGGCAGAGCAAGAGGGTAGAAGGAACCGAGGTGCCTAAATGACGATGCGGTGCAGAGCTGCCTGTCTGGCTAGACTGAAACCAGTATCCCTTCCTGCTTCTGTGCTACACGGGTCTGGGAGCCAGCTACCTGCTCCAGGAAATACCTGTTCCTGGAATGTATGACTGTGAACCAACCAAAATAGCCGACTTATCAAAGCTAATAAGTTGCTTGTCCAGACTCACTGCAAAATCCTTGCTTTGCTGTGCCCACCAGTCAAAAACTATATATATGTCAAACTCCGCCAATTCTAACCAATTCCCTGTCTTGCAAGACCTCTCTTGAAATCACCTGGTTAAAGACCCAACAACCCTTTAAGAATCCTCCCTAGATTCCATCCTTCTGAGATACTGCTGACTCTCTCCACATACTTTTGCTTGAATAACTGGTTTTTCCGGTGATGGCGTTGAGGAGTCAAACGCTGACATTGGAATCTCTTTTTCACAGCGATCTAGTTTTCATCCTAACAAAGGCACTGCCTGTTGATACAGAAAGAAACTTATATGGGCAAGTCGATTCTGATGACAGCCTGTTGAGCATAAATCATACACTGTGAGATTGCCCTAGAAAACCCCTTCCTGACAGCGCAGTAGACACTACACACTGTCTCTCAGTTGGCTCAATCTGACCAGCTCCCTTTCTCCTCCTGAACAAAATAACCCTTGAACTCCAGATGAAGCAGTTGTTAAAAGGTAAATTGTATGCAAAACATGCATCTTTCATTGCTAGAATCACACTTACTATAAGGAATAGACTGGGCTGACCAAGTCTTTTTGGTTTGCCCAGGATCCTTCCAGTTTTAAAACTGAAAATCCTGCATCCCAAGAACCCCTCGGTCTCAGGCAAACTGGGACAATGGGTCACTTTAAAAGAAAGCCACCCTGGGCAAGGCACACTGGGACCAAGGCTGATCTGAGGACCAGTGGGTACAAGTGTCCATCACTCCCTTCCTCAAGATCAAGTGGGATGGTGGACAGACTCTCAGGAACACAATTTTAATTAGTGAAGTATAGACAAGACATTCCTAGAAGGACGCACCGGAAATGGGAACCTGAGGCTGCTTCTGGGAGTCAGAGCCTGGGGCGTGGGTTGCAAGGGGAGAAGGGAGACCACTATTTGCTCTTTTGATTTTGTACTATGCGTACGTATTGGTTATCTAAGAAAATACTCCCATTCAGGAATAAAATGTTAACACACTTAGGTTTCTTTGCAAAGTATGCAGATCGCTGTTTGGTTAGATTACAGGGCCTTAGAGTGAGGATCCACCGCTTTGTCTGTTAAGCACTAATGAATTCTCTAAGTTAATCTGCTTTTCTGACCTGAAGTTCTAAATTTCTTGAGTGTAGACATCACCTACACAGTTCCTTTGTTTGCTCCGTAGGCCCTTTTGAGGTACTTGGTAAACTGTTCCTCTGTTCATTCATTCTTGGAAGCAATCGGGTATGGACTTTGAAAAGTTTGCCTCGAGGGCCCACAATTTAAATTTCTTCTGGTGGCTCCACTATAAGCCCACGGCACACTGCTTATTAATCATTCTCTCACCTCCCTGGCATGCATTTATATTTTTATATATTAATTTGTTCTTGCTTAAGGGAAAGAAAATTCTGTTGCTGTTAACAAAATGTAGGCTTTTTTAATAAACCTGCCTGTGCCCTGCCGCCTCCTTCATTCTGAGTGGGCTCTACCCTAGCAATTCAGAAGGCAGCCTCTGGAACAGCACTGGAAGTGGGGAGAGGCCAGCAAGGCCCAGGGCCCCTCACATTTAAGGAGGTGCTTGCCCTCAGGCACCCAGTCTGCACTAGCACATCCCCCAGCGTGAGCACCTCCTTAATGCTGCCTTCTGGGTGTCTGCTTGCCCCACCTTGTCCCAGCCCAGCTTTCCAGTGCAGGGCTGAAGAGTCTTGGCTCTGTAACTGACCAGGAGATGGCCAGGCCCAATGACGTTTAATGTCCTAAGGTCTCGGGATCTTCAGCGATGAAGTGGGCAACTTGATGAGTGTTGAGATGGTGCTTCTAAAAAAATTAGCACTGTGCTCCTCACACAGTAAACGCTCAACTGTTTGCGGTCTTCTATTTATTACCATGGATAAAGATGGACCAGAACTGCAAGCAAACGTCATTGTTCGGGAAGGTCTGGGAAGAGCTAGGGCTTACGGAAGTTCTCGTGCTCTGCGTCATCGCGAGAACCCTACGCGAGGAAGAACTCTGTGTATAATAAGGCTCTATGGTTCCAACTTCTCCTTTCGTTAACTTCCTTTTCCCTTAAATATGTGCAGAGTGCGCACATAGATAGCTCGGCATGTCTGCACGCTCTGGGTTGCAACCTTTTTCTTTTTCCCAAATAGATCCTTTTGGGGATGAAACACTTAGTCGATATTATTTTTCAGTCGACACCATTTCTTCCCAGGGCCAAGCCTCGCCCCTACCCCCAGTAGCTTTTCCTCTTTCATCCTACAGACACAAGAGAAGCTGTAGCAGTTCTGAGTCTCCAGAGGAGGAAACCGGGCTCGATCCCCAGATCGCTGTGACCTCAGCACTTCCCTCACTACCCGCACGCCGGAGACGTCATTATAAATAGCAAGATGGTGCTTCCTGTCTGGTGATTGTCAGTCCTGAGTGGTATCACCTGAGTTTTTTAAAACAGATGTCTCCAGAAATTCCGGATTAATTGGTCTGGGGAGAGAATCAGGCATTGGTATAGTTTTGAAAGAGCCCCAGCTGATTCTAATGTGCAGCCAGGGTTGGGAACCCTGGCACTCAAAGCTTTAAATGAGCTCTGAAGAGAACTCAGAAGGGCATTTTCTGAATTTCGGCCATTAATGAGACTTGTGGGCGCGTGCGTGCACACGCACACACATCAAAGGTTGCAGCTTTACAGTCAGAAAGACTTTTTTTTTCCTCCAATTCCAACTTAACTCTTCAAACGGCTATGATTCAGGGGGAATTTCTACCTTTTTAAGCTGCCTTGAGCACACATCAAAATCACTTAGAGGGTTTTTAAAACGCTGATTGAGGGACCCACCCCAGAGCTTAATCAGAAGGTTTGGTGTGGCTAAGAATCTGCATTTCTAGCAAGCTCCCTGGAGCTGCTTTTGGAACACACTTTGAGAACCACTGCTCTGAGTTGCTCACTATGGTAATGAACAACCTCTGATCAGTTTCACCATGTCCCGCATCAGATCCATCCTTGGTGCACGCAAGGTGCATCTCCTTGCAGCCTCCCAGAAATGGGGGCCCATTATTGTCATTGTTTTATGGATGAGATCATGAAGGCTCCCAAACGTCAAGTGACTTGTCCAGGGTCACCCAGCCAGAAAGTTGTCAAAGTATGGGTCTGAACGCTGGTCTAACTACAGTCAGGACAGAACCTGTGCAATCAACTTCTTTCTAGGCATCAGAGCAAGCGGTCCCATCACCTGCAAGTAGAAGCCGCGGCGCGCCCAAGGATAGCTACCACAGGCAAAAAGCCTTTTCGCCTCCCACTCGAATTTCAGCTCCTTGCGGAGGGGCCTTCGTTAAACTCCGTGGAGGAATGGCGCCCCCTGGTGGCTATTTGGAGAGCTGCGTTCCGCTTCCCTGGCTGGGCGCTCTGCTTTTGAGTCATCTGCATTCTTCGGCCGGATTAGGAACATGGAAAATATTATTCAGACCATTCCATCCTCAGAAAGAATTCAGGGTGTTGAAAGGGGGTGGGGACTTCAGAGCTGAGGAATGTAAAGGAAGGGCGGTGGACCAAGCCCTGGGGAGTTCAGGGGGGCTAGAGTAAAAGAGTGAAGATGGTGAATGCAAGCTGAGAACAATCTGTACTTTGACCCTTGACCTTCCCAGTGACTCCTGCTGAGGAATTTCCAGGGCGAAGCTTCAGAGGCTTGTTATAAAAGTGTTGCGTGTTCCGTGAGTGCCAGTGCCCTCTTCGTGATCTGGTCCATTTGTTCATTTATTTATTCATTCAACAGATATTTTTTTGAGATCCTACTGTGTGCCAGCACTGTTCTAGATGTGGAAATACAGAAATAAACAGAACGACTGAATCCCTGCATGGATGAATGAATAAATGAATGAATGAATGAATGAATGAATGAAACACATGGATGAAAATAAGGGAAGGAGTCTCCAGACTTCCCTGAGAAGATGACATTTAAGCAAAAACTTGAGGGGGGAGAGGTTAAGGGAGAAGTGGTTATTTGGGGGTTGGGAGAGAATGTTCCAGAAAGAGAAAATAGAGCAAAGGCCCTGAGGCAGGGACATGCATGTCTGGCATGTTTCCAGATGTGCACTAGGTTCTCGATAATGGAGTTAGATAGATTTTTTTATTAACTCGGATCCACTTGCCCTGCTAGTAAAGGAATAGTTTTTGCTAAATTGACTTACTTTCAAAAACTTACTATTTCAGCCTGATCAGGGTAGGTTGAAGGGTGAACGGGAGGTAAGAAAGAGGAGGAAGCAACTGAAAGGAGAGAGCAAGGAAATGGGGCAGTCCCTTGGAGTGACATCGAGGGACAGGTCCAGGTGGGTAAAAATAGTAAGACTCAGAAGGAAGGAAAGAAGGAAGGAAGGAAGGAAGGAAGGAAGGAA
>NW_024342471.1:17439596-17487656 GCF_902729225.1 Pteropus medius
AAGAAAGAAAGAAAGAGAAAGAAAGAAAGAAAGAAAGAAAGAAAGAAAGAAAGAAAGAAAGAAAGAAAGAAAGAAAGAAAGAAAGAGAATAAGAAATAGTAAGACTCATGTGCATGTTGGCCTGCGATGGTCCCAGGATTTGGGTCCCAGGTACTGCCCTCTTTCTGGATGATCTTGTTCAGTGCCAAGATTTTAAATGGCACCTCGATCCTGATGACTTCCCCATTTATGTCCCCTACGCATGTCCAAACCTACAGATTGGTATCTCCAGCCATTATCAGTGGTGCCAAGCAAAATTCTTGCCTGCTTCTTGCCCCACCAAAATCTGGTCCCTTCCATATGGCTTTGATAAGCATAAAAACGGGAAGTGATGCTTGTTCCCTTGTTTCCCTCCCACTCCACGTCCAGAAGTAGCGAGCCCCGTGGGCTCCAGCTCCCATTCCCATCTCCACCTCCTCATCATGTCTTGGTCTCTCTGCCTCCACCCTTGTCCCATTGTAATCAGTTTTCCACCCAGTAGATCTGAAAAAGCAAATCGAGTCATGCCAGACCCCTACTTAAAATTTTCTATTGGTTTTCCATAACGACCAGGATAAAACCCAAACTCTTTTTCATGGCCTCCAAAATCCTCCATGATCTTAGCCTAGACTCTGATTTCATCTCTTACAGTCTCTGCTTCTTTCATTATATTCCGACCAGTCTAGCTCTCCCTTATATTGCTCAAAGTTTCCCTTCCAAAGGAATTTTGCCTGAGATACTCTCCAATATTTTAAAGGGCCAGTTCCTTCACATTCTCCATTCTCAGCTCAAATGTCACCTTCTTGAGAGGTCTACCCCATGCCCATTCTTAAGTAGCCTCCCGGCTGGATGCTTTTATGCCAAGATGGTCTCCCTGCCCACTGTGTCCCACAATCCACAATCAATCTCCACTACTCTAGTGTTCATTCATTCCTGCCACTTGGATCCAGGACTAAACCCAGATCTTGGCCTTCCACAAGCCTGGTTTTGTAGCCTTTCCTTTGAATCAATAAGCTACCTCACAGTCTACCAATGAATTCCTTTTTTACTTAATTTAGGCAGAGGTGGTTTCCATCACTTGCAACTAAAGACCTCTACCGACAACAGCCTCCATTATTAGGATACCGAGAAAATTTGCTGTACTGTACCTGAAAAATGCTTTAGGCTGATAAAATAATTAGCATAATGACAATTGAGGAGAGAATAATAATAGTAAATTAAAAACACTGAGCACTGTATTAGCTAGTGTGTAGGTTCTATATCTGTACAAAGACCAAAAGAAAAGAGTAGATTAAACAAGATAGATTTTTATTTCTTTAATAGTCTGGATATAAGGGGTCGAGAGCTATTTGGGTAGCTCTGTGTTATCTAGCTAGGTCCCTGGCTCCTTCTGTCCTGTCATTCAGTATCCTCAGCATGTGGCTTCTGCCTTATGGACCAAGGTGGCTGCTTCAGCTCTTAAGTGCGAAGAGAGAAGAAGGATCCTTGCTTTTCCTTTTAAGGCCTTGATCCAGGAGTTGCTCCCATCCCATTGACCAAAACTTGGTCATGTGGCTATGCCTAGCTGCAAGGGAAGCTGGGAAGTGTAATCTTTAATTGGGAAGTTAAATGGTTCTGTCTAGTCATGTCCGGCAAGGATAACTCTATCCTGATTAATAACATTGTAGGCATACATTTTATATTTACCCAAATAGTCTGGTGTTATAGACTTCGTCTGGTTCCTTTGCCCACACTGTTTTTAAGATCCACTCATGTGTCTGTGAACATTTGGTCCATTTCTTGTTACTGTTTCCTCATACTCTGAGCATCCACTATATTTTACTAATGCCTCTCCTAGCAACGGGCTCCCATTCCCGCCTCCACGTCGGTCATTGCAATGGGCATCTTTGTGCACATCCCCTTGGACTGAATGAGCAGTTCTGTGAGAGCTGTACCCAGGAGAGGAGATGCTGGGTCATAGGTTATGTGAATGGGTGGATGGCCAGGTTGCTCTCCAGCATAGCTGCTCCCTGTCTTCACTCCCACCAGCAGCCACAGGAGTTTCTATAGCCCCAAGAAAGGTATTTTATTCACCTTCATCAGAACTGTAGTTGGGCATCTGTTGTTTTTCATGGCCATATCATTCTTCCCTTTTCTGGTCACTACACCCTAGTATTCTTTTGGGGGAACTACCTGCCTCTGATTCTCAATCCCTGTGATTCATTATATGTGCTGCTGAAGCAAGCACGTAATCTCTGTGATTCAGATGGGACTGACCTTGCTCTCTCACATCCTGGTTTGACCCCATGACCGAACACTGGCCAATCAGCATTGTGTATCTCCCAATCAATCAGGTCAAGGCACATGACTCAAGCTGGGACAAATTAGAGCCAACCCAGGACTTTTACTGGAACTGTTGCTGGAAAGGCTCTCTCCCTTCCCCCACCCCTTACCCTGCCCCGGGCGTGGCTAAACTAGTAAGTCTGGAGCTGCTGGAGGCCATCATTGCTACCATCTCAGGAGAGAATCTGTTTGCGAGTGAGCCCTTCGCAGAAGAGAACATAGCTGAGAAATGAAGACTAAATCTCGATGTGCCCCCTGGAACCAACCATGCCTGAAGCTGATGTGCCCCGAAGCTTACATTTACATAAGCCAATAAATTCCTTTTCTGCTTAAGCCAGTTTGAGTTGGGTTTAGGCTACTCACAGCCAAAAGAATTCAGACTAACTCACAGCCCTTGCACCACCCATTCTGCTGCCAAGCACACTATAGATCACAGGACAAATATTTGTTGAATGAATGAGTCCATGTGTGGGAATAAATGAGACATGAGAAACATGTGATGTACAAATACTCCAATGAGCTCTCCAAGAGTTTAGATGAAGTAATACTTCTGGGAAGGCCCATAAGTAAGAACATGGGCTTAAAATGTTTCTTTTGCTAAATTCAAATTCTAAAGCAAAACAAGACATAGGTAAGCTCATTCACTATGCTTCGGTTTTGTTTCTCCTGCTCTCAGACAAACAGGTAATTCTCAATAGGTAACTTAAAACCCAGCCACATTCCCCCCAGAGGGATCGAGACTAGACAAGCAGGCACAGGACTTTCTCTTCTGCAGCTTTCCAGGGATGTTTTCCTTTGTGCTTATTTTTATGAAAAGTGCATTGCTGTAGGCATCGAGAAACTCTAAGAGCGAGCACATCATTGTCACCCATCTGACCGTGATTTGGACTAAAAATAGAATTTGATGATTTTTGGCCTTTGAATTTTTTATTCATTTAAATGTAATGTGTGGGGCGGGGGTGGGGAGGGACACAAAAAAATGTAATATGTGTATTTGATTTTAAAATTACCAAAGGTCAAGCAGAACAGGAGGGCTCATATGACAGGCCAGTGTCCTTTCCACCTCTGACCAACACCCCAGTTGCCTTCTCCAGAGGCAGACACATCACCAGCTTCTCTTGTCACTTCCCAGAGGGTCTCTCTGCATGTACAAGCTCTATTAGTCAAGGTTGTCAACTGCCAAGGAACAGAGGCCTACGCTGGCTAATCTAAGCTGCAAGAAGATTTATTGGAAGGCTACGGGAGCTTACAGAATCACAGGAGTGATAAAAAAAAAAAAAGCAGCAGGAAGAGAGGGAGCCTAAGCATGGAAAATTCTGTCCAGGTGAGTACTGCCGCCACCACTGGACACATTTTCAGCCAGACACTGCCCCTACCTGAGCACACACAGATGCTGATTACTGACCACCACACGCAGGGGAAATCTAAACTCACCGTACATTTACCTTAGCATCACTGGCTCAAGAACTGAAACTCCTGGGCAGGAACGTCTGATTGCCCAGGTCATGTGCCCCTGGCCAGGTGGTGGAGAGAAAAGTCTATTTGTAATTTTGAGAAATCTTGCTACATTTCTTTCCAAGAGATCATTTCAGTCAATGCTTTTATCAATAATCAGGAAGAATTTATGTTGTGCGATGCCAAAAGAGTGTAAATAAGATTTTGAACCGAGAGTGGATGATTTCTTTTTGGCATATTCTATAGCATTGTGAAAGAGGCTACAAGCATCTAACAACTCTCAATGGGGTCGTATAAATCCCTGCAGAATTCAGGATCCCTTTATAGTCCTGGATAAAAGGAGAAGGAAGCCACCTGGATAATACTGTTGTAATTGGCCCCCCATGGCTCTTAGGTGATCCTTTTGAAGATGAGCCTCTGCAATGGGAAGGGGTCTGATTTGTTTTTATCTCTATTTTTAAGCCTTGAATTTCCAATTCATTAAAAAAGAAATCCTGGGGGTACCAACTCTCAAGGAGCCCATTAAGATTTGACTTTGGGGAATGGGCTTTTGAATTGCCAAGCAAAATGAAGTCTTAAATATAATTATGGCATTATGCTGTTGTGTCTAAGTAGCATAAGAAATGAATCAGTTAGGAATGTTTGGGGCTATAAACAGCAGGAAAGTTAATTAAGAGTGGCTTACATTTTCTCCCCAAACGAGGAATCTGGAAGCAGGTAGCTGCTGTTACTGGGTGAATTATATGAGAGCCAGCTACTCTGTAATCATCTTGGCCTTTTTCGCATGGAGCAGCAAAATGGCTGCTGCAGCTCCAGGCATCACAGCAGTGTTCAAGGCAGGAAGAGGCAGGGGAAGGGCCGGAAGCAGTTGTGTTTGTCCCTTTTATCGGAAAGCAAACATATTCCTGGAAATGCAGCAGCATAGTTGGCAACCACAACTGCAAACGATCTTTCTAGTTTCTAAAATAAGAGGAAGAAGATAGAGGCTGGGAACAGAAGCTAGCTCACCCAGTTGGCTATATCTGCCACAAGAAACATCAGAAAAGCCATAATATTTTTGGAATATTGAAAGCTCTCATCCTTCGTTCAGTCTTGCACCTGAATGATGGCCACTGCATAATTTTTCATGTCTGTATACATCCACAGGAGACTTAATAGTAATTCGCTATGTGAGCTATTAAAGGTTATTAAAATGTGGTATTCATGAACTAAAATTAGCCAATTTTTCCAAGCTGTTGTTCTGCCAAGTCCATCTGGCTGCCACTCAATGCTTGATGGCCTTGCCTTTGTACGGATAGCTGAAATTCCTACAATTTAAGGAAAAGACACTTTGTTATCGGCGTTATCTTGAATTGGTTATGCTTCTGAATGGCTGCTTCTATTCCCTGTGTACAAAAAGGTATCATACCCTATTGTGGGTTGAATTGCGTTTTCTAAAAAGATATATTCAAGTTCTAAGTCCTGTACCTGTGAATATGACCTTCGTTAGAAATAGGGTCTTTGCAGATATAATTAGTTCAATAAGGATGAAGTTGTATTGAATTAGAGTGGGTCTTAATCCAATGAGTGGTATTCTTATGAGAAAACAGCCCCTTGTGCACTGTTGGTAGGACTGTAAAATGGTGCAGCCACTGTGGAAAACAGTTTGGCACCTCCTCAAAAAATTAAACATAAAATTATCTTATGACCGAGCAATTCTACTACTAGGCAGATACTCAAGAGAACTGAAAACCTATGTCCACATAAAAACTTGTACGAGAATGTTCATAGCAGCATTCTTCATAATAGCCAAAAAGCGGAAACAACCCAAATGTCCATCAAATGATGAAAGAATCAACAAAATGTGGTGTATCCATACAATGAAATATTATCCAGTCACAAAAGGGAATGACGTACTGATACATGCTTCATGAGTGAACCTTGAAACGTTATGTTAAATGAAAGGAGCCAGTCACAGAAGACAACATATTGTATGATTCCATTTATATGAAATGCCCAGAATAGGTAAATCTAGAGAGACAGAAAGTAGATTAATGGTCGGGAGGGGCGGGAGCGGGGGGCAAGGGGAATAGAGAATGACTAATGGGTATGGGGTTTCCTTTTTGGGTGATGAAAATGTTTTAGAACTGGGTGGATAGAGGAGATGGTTACACAATGTTGTGACTCTGCTAAATATCCCATATGGCTAATTTTATGTTATGTGAATTTCACCTCGGTTCTGAAGGAGGAGGAGGAGGAGGAAGAGAAGGAAGAGGGGAAAAAATACAAAGAAAGAGCCATAACGGTTATTGCTGGTGGCCGTGTGGAGGGAATCCTTATATACTTGTATATTGTTATGACATTTGAGCAATGTCTTTTAGCATTTCTATGGGATAGGTTCCACTCTTAGGAACCAGTATGTAAGGATAAGTGCACGAGAAGATGCATGCAGTATTGTTTATAGTGGCAAAAATAGCAAACAAAGTAAATATCCATCTGTAGAGAGGGGTGGAGTAGATCATGGTGTAGCCATCCTACGGAATATTGCACACCCATTAAAATGCTTTCTGCCAGGTGACCTGCGGGGATTTCCACGTGAAGCTGTTAAATGAAAAAAGTAGAGGGTAGAAAAGTGAGGATAACATCATCCTATTTATTTAAACTCCTGTGTATCCAGTATTTTTATGTGTGTGTGTGCACATATATGTATATTTCTTTATATATTGTATTTGTGTCCAAATACATGTGTGTATATGCATTTGTATGAAATTACATAGGCATGGAGAAAAAGCTGGGAGTGTATAAACTAGAGATGAGGAAGGAGGAAGAGGAAAAGAAGAAAAGAAGTTGGGGAAGCCAACCAGAAAAGGGAAGAGAAAACCAAAAAGATTTTACTAGAAAAGGAACCTCCTCCCAATATATAAGATATGGTCACCTTTATGATTTAACATAAAATTATATACATGTGCATATACACGTACAAAAACTTTGAGAATGAGGGAGGGGAAATTGAGGGAAGGTGGTCAGAAGGTACAAACTTCCAGTTATAAGATAAATAAGTAGTAAGAACATAATGTGCCACACGATGACCATAGCTAACACAGCTGTCTGATATATAAGAAAATTTTTAAGAAAGTAAATCCTACAAGTTCTCATAACAAAAACATTTTTTTCTTTCCTCTTTTTTCTTTTTATTGTATCTTTATAAGAAGATGGATGTTAGCTGAACATGATAAATGTGCCATTCATTTAAGAATATATGTAAATCAAACCATTATGCTGTATGACTTAAACTTAAACAGCGATGTATGTCAATCATTTCTCAATAAAACTGGAAAAATAACTTTTAAATCATCTATGGCCATGCCACCCTGAACAAGCTCGATCCCATCTGATCTCGGAAGCTAAGCAGGGTTGGGCCTGGTTAGTAGTTGGATGGGAGACCACCTAGGAAGACCAGGTGCTGTAGGTGTAAAAAATAAAAAAATAAGGAATTGTAAACTGACAAGGTCCTTGCAATCTGTGAGGTCAACCAAGGGTTGCCTCGCCTAAAAAATAAATAAATAAATAACCTTTAAATCATAAACTTACTTTTATTGCACTATAGTCAATTAAATGAAACAACACAGAATTAAAATTACTGTTTCTTTGGCTTTATTGTTATCAGTTAAACTGTGGTGTCTTCTTCATGTACAGTGTAAAGATGCGTATTTACATGGACAGTATTTCTGGTATGTCATTTTCCACTTATTTGGCATTAGAATATGCATTATGAGTCAAATATGAATTATTCAGTCTTTCCTAAAGTATATCCAGAATCTCCCATATTGACTGATGTGATTAAATACTTAATATGAATGCTTACAGCACCCTACTCCCAAAGAAAAGAGCATTCAGTCTTTGCTCAGCAATGAAGCCGTCGAAGATTGCTTTTGCTCACTAGTTTCCTTGGACATTTCTGATACCTCAAATGAATTAGGAGACAGAGAAGGAGCTATGGAGTAGATGTCTGTATTTTTACCTACTAAGCATTCCTTTGTAGGACATTCTCGCCTTCATTGCCATTCCCTGGTGAGTCTAGTCCAAGCCTAGGTCCCTCAATTCCTGGTGTGAACACGTACCCCAGGCCTAGCCAATCAGAAGACACCATTCATCTGGCTACAGTGATTGGTTCAGGGCTGGACACATGACCTAAGCTGGACCAATCAGAGAATTCACTTCCTACCTAGATTGCTGCAACTATCAGAGATACTCTCCTTTCTTGGAACTGCCGGCAGCTGTCTTTGCAGTCTCATTGAGAAAGCGAAGCCCACACAGAGAGATGCTGAGAGCAAGAGGGAGTAGAAGATTCTGATGGCATCTTTGAGCACCTGGATCCTCTAGTGCTGGCAGGTAGAACTACTCTGGACATTTTAGTTCAGTTCTACAAGTCAGAAATTTTCTCTTTAGCCCTTTTTTTCCCTTTTGCCAGTTTGAGTTCGATTGGTTCATGGTTCTGAGAAAGAGTCCTAAGAGAAGGGAAGAAAGGAGGAAGGACTAAGACTTAGTCTAGTAGCTTTCAAACCTGGCTGCATAATACTGAAGCCTGCGTTCCTCAAGCACAGATTCTGACTTAATTGGCCTACGGTGTGGCATGGGCATCCAGAGTTTCCTAAACTCCTACGATATTCTAATGTGCAGCCTAAGTTGAGAATCCAGATCAGGAGCTTCTTAAGCTTTAGTGTGCATAAGGATCACCTGGACCTCACTTCAGAGATTCCCATTGGTCTGGGTGGAGCCCAAGAATTTGTATTTCTAACAAGCTCCCAGGTAACCTAACACTGCTGGTCCATGGACCACACTTCAAGAATCTCTCGTCTAAAGGGTTGGGGAAGAGCATAGGCCGGAGAATGAATGAGGGGCTTGGAAAGGCAGACATTAGAGCAGATGAGGGGCGTGGCTAAGAAAGGACAGGGACTTTTAATTAGTATTGCTGTGAATTTCTTTTAGTGTTCTTCAGAGATGTGAGGGGGAATGTGATTCATTTTAAACTACTTTTGACTGCTGAACTGTGTTTCTTGAATGTGATATCTTACCAAGGCTAAACCTACATGGGTCTCTGAGTTCATGAGAGTTGCAATTGTCCAGTTAATGTCCATTGTTATTACTAATTATTTTTGTCCATTAGAAAGTGGACACAGGTGACGGGATAGGCCATGGATATTTTGTTCCATAACGTGGGTCACAGTCTCGAGAGTTAGCTCCTATGGAAATCAGGTTGAGGGATCTTGTAGGTCCAGAAAAATGATCTAGCCCACAGAGACGACATTAATTGGTTTGACACAGTCGCCAAGTATTGTGTTGTTTGCAGTATATTAGCTCTTCATCTGGGTTCTCTTTGTCTCTCCAGATTAATGGTACATCTATAACAGCAGGAATCTTGGGTTCTGTTTTTTCTCCTTTGTTCTTTCTTTCATTAAACGTTTCCTCAACATTTACTATGTGCTAGGCCCTGTTTGAGGCTCTGAGGATACAAAGACAAATCAAACCAAGCACTATGGTTGAGACAGCTGGTTGATCACTAATACCCCTTCTTTCCTTTTTACTTTAATAATAGGACTCATGAGTTTTTGCTGGCACATGGTTGTCCAGTTGGCAACTACATTTCTGAGCCTATTTTGGTTCTAAGTGTTTATGTGACTAAGTTCTGAGATGTTCATATGAGTTTACGGGAGCAGAAATGATGCATGTTTCTTCTAGATCATTCCATGAAATTTGCCCTTTCTTCTGCCCTTTTCCACTAATTGGGATACAGATGTGATGGTAGGAGCTATGGCAGCTACCTTGGACTCAGAGATTGAAGCCATGTGTTGAGGTTGTCAGTGCTACTACTCTAGAACTACCTGAGTCTAGACTGTTAAGTGAGAGAAATAAGCTTGATTTTGTTTGAGCCAATAATGAGGCAGTTACCAAAAAAAAAAAAAAAAAAAGGTGACAAGTGCTGAAATAGAGATAATCCTATGGTGTTAGGAGGCTAAAATCAGGGTTCACTCAGCATAGACTGGGATCTTATTATGGAAAGCTTATTGAAGAAGATCCCTGAAAAGGATTCCCACAGATGAAAATTGGAGTAGGGTTGGACACTTGAATCAATTAGGATTCTTTGTCTATAAGTAACAACAACAACTAATCCAATAACGACTATCTTTAGGGAGTCATCCATTTATTCAACCAACATTTATCTATTATCTACTATGTTCCTGTCACTGTTCTAGGCATGGTGATATGGCAGTGATTAAAACAGACAAAAAGATAAAAAATGAAAACAAAACTCTGCTGTCATGGATCTTACGTTTTAATGGGCAGAGATTTATTATTTCACAAAACAAGAGACCTAGAGATAGGTGGTCCTGGGCTGGGAGATACAGAGATTCAACATTGTCTTCAAAGACCCATGTTCTTTCCATCTCTTCCCTCTGCTATTCACAGTGTGTAGACTTTGTCCTCAGTCTCTTAACCTTATAGATGTAAAGTGGCTGCCACTGCTCCAGGCATCAGATTGCAGGTACATTAACCCAGTGGAATGGGAGAAAAGAAATTGTTTCCTCCCATGCAGCTCTTCTTTCTTTCTTTTTTTTCTAGAAGGAAAACTTTCTCAGAAGTCCTCATCAGACTTCAAGTTGCATTTTCTGGAATTGTATCACATTCCTAACAAAATCTCTGGCAATGGGAAGAAAACCACCATGAGTGGCTTAAGTCGGTGGTTCTCAAACTCCTGAAAATTATTAAAGACCCCAAAGAGCTTTGGTGTATATGGTTATATCAATTGATATTTGCTGGGTCAAAAATTAAAATGAAAAATTTATCATATGTATTCATTAACTCATTTAAAATTACTCTTTACATGTTAACATAAAGCATAATTTTTATAAAAAATAGCTATATTTTCCAAAACAGGAACAAAATTAATGAAAAGCGTGGCACTGTTTTACATTTTTCTTTATCTTTTTAATGTATGACTTAAGAGAAGAAGCTGAATTCTAATTTCTGTTTCTACATTCTACATCCTTTGTGATAGGTTGTTTTGCTTGACATATATGATTTTCTGGCCTTATGTAGAGATAGCATTGTGAAAAAGAGGGTCTTGTGGACCCCCTGGAAGGGTCTCAAGGACCCTCAGGGGTTCTTGGACCACACTTTGAAAACCACTGGTTTAGATCAATCAAAAGTCTCTCCCTGGGCTATGAAGGGGCTTCTATGCAGCTCAACTTCCCTGTAAACACATGGCTGCTTCCATTCCTGAACAAAATCACAGTTTTCTTAGTAAAGAAAAAGAGGGGAGTGATTATTGGGTAGGCGACTCACAGTATTTGCCACAACTTACTCGATAGTAGTGATTTTCAAACTGATTTGACTGTATCCCACAGGAAGAAATTTATTTTCTTTTATTTTTTCTCCAGATTTATTGAAATATAATAGACAATTAGTTGCTCATATGGAAGAAATATATTTTAAATATACTGCACACATGCATACAACAGAAAGATTTTAAAAAATAATACTTAGCTTTACAACATACAATGCACTCTGATATTTTCTATTCCTTCTAATCTCTCCCATTTCATTAAAAAAAAAAGTGCTGGCCATAACCCATTAAATTTGTTTCATGACTCACTAGTGGGTCATAAACGTCAGTGTGAAAAATACTGCTCTCTAAGGACCTGTCGATTGATTGGATCAAGGGGCAGAATCGAGGTATCCAAAAGAAGGGGATTCAGTGAGAATTATCCCAAAAGTCGGCCAGGGAAATTCCCTCAGTTGCCCATGTTGACCCTGCCTTTTTCCTTATTGCTTGTATTAATTCCTTTATGTTTAGCACACAGAAGTAGGTTCAACTCAAACAATCTTAAAAAAAAAAAAAAAAAGGAATTTATTGAGTCAGAATTGGAAAGCCCAGGCACAAGCTTCAGGCACAGCTGGAACCAGCTGCTCAAATGGTGGGTATCTGTCAGTCTCTATCTATAAACTCTGATGCCCTTCATGTTGGCATCAATCTCAAGTGATAGTGGCCACCTTCAGCTCCCCAACTTTAAAACCACAGAGAAAAGAAAACTACATTTTCCCAATGATTCTAGAGAAATGCCCTAGTATTGGCCATAGAAGCTTAGATTACATTTTCACCTAGGAAGGGGGTGTTGAGGTCATCTGAACCCCGCGGGATGAGCATGGATGGACAGTGGCTCTCCAGTGGCAAATTGAGGAGAGAGAGAGGATTATGAGCAGGGAAAATCAGTCTGTGTTCACTACCCCAAACTCCATGAGCAAAGGGAAGGTGTTGGGACTTGCACAGACTAGGCTCAGAAAAGGCTTGTATGAATGAGGGCTATTTTGTTTGTATGAGTACCCTGGGCCAATTTGCATGTCTCAAAAGGTAAAAAAAAGTAAAGATAAATAAATAGACCAATGGAAAAGAATAGAGAAGCCAGTTTAGACTGATATATGTATGGTCAACTTATTTATATTTTTTCGGCGAGGCAACCCTTGGTTGGCCTCACAGATTGCAAGGACCTTGTCAGCTTACAATCCCTTATTTTTACCTCTTATTTATTTATTTAATTTTATTTTTTATTTTAAAAATTTTTTACACCTACAGCACCTGGTCTTCCTAGGTGGTCTCCCATCCAAGTACTAACCTGACACTGCTTAGCTTCTGAGATCAGATGGGATCGGGCTTGTTCAGGGTGGCATGTCTGTAGACTGGCCAACTTATTTTCCTCACTGAGTCACCAAGGTAACTCAGTGAGGAAAAAAGTTTTATTTTTCAATGAAATGTTGCTGATTAACCCAACCCAACTCCTACTTCACATCATACATGAAAAATATTCAAGATAGATCATAGGCCTCAACATAAATCTAAAAATTTGAAACTTCTAGAAAAAAAATACAGACCCACTTAGGATGGGCAAAGATTTCTTAGTCAGGACACCATAAACACTAACCATAAAAGAAAAAATTTATAAATCGGACTTTATCAAAATTAAGAAGGTGAAAAGCCCACTTAATTTTATATTTTAAGAGGTTAAAATAGTAAATTTTATATTATGTGAATTTTATGCCAATAAAAAATTAAAAAAAAAAGTCATTGCTTGATTGCAAAACTTTAGGATTCTCAAGTACGTACATTGTCAAGACAACTAGAAAACAAAATAAAAATGAATCATTTAAAAAAAAGAAAGAAAATGACAAGGCAAGCCACAGACTTAGAGAAAATATTCATAATACATATATCTGACAAAAGAATTATATTTAGAATATATAAAGAACTCTTGTGGTTCGATATAAACACAAAGATAAACAACCTGACAAAAAAATTGGATAAAAGGTTTGAATAGACAGTTCATGGAAAAAGACATATGTTTGTCCAGTAAGCACATGAAAAGATACTCAATATTATTAGTAATCATAAATGCAAACTAGAACTCCAAGTAAATACCATCACACACCTATTAGAATGTCTTCTTTAAAAAAACAACCCTACTAAATGGTCTCTAGGATGTGGAGCAACTGGAACTCTCATTCATTGCTGGTAGGAAAGCAAAATGGCACAGCCATTTGGAAAAGAGTTTGGCATTTTCTTATAAAGTTAAACAAAGTTTATCATATGACTCAACAATCCTGCCTTGATTTTCTGTATCTTGATTGTGAGGGTGCTTCCATGACCATATCCATTTTTCAAAACACATAGAACTAAATGGGATGAATTTTACTATATGTAATACCTCAATAAGCCTAATTACTTTAAAACAAACAAAAACCAACTGGCACTAACAAGTTATGATAAGGATGTGGAGCAACTAGAAAGCTCCTTTATTGCTGGGAGTCTAACAGGGTACACCCACTTTAGAGAATTTTTTGGTGATTTCTTATTAAAGTTAAACACACATCTAACATACAACACTCCTAAATATGTACCCAAGATAAATGAGTGCGGATGTCCACGCAAGACTATACAATAATATTCGTACAAGCTCTTTTCATCATAGCAAAAAAGTGGAAACAACCCAAATGTCCATTGGTTGGTTAATAGATAAACATTGTGGTATATTAACATAGAGACTTTATTCTGTTCGCTTTTGTATTCCTTGTACCTGGAATAGTTGCCTGCCTGGCACATAGTAGGGTGCTTAATAAGATCTTGTGATGGTTCTTGATTCTAAAATTTGAATAGACAGCATCAATAATCATATGATTATGTAAATAGTTTTCACTATAGAACAACCATGTTATTGGACCAAAAGAAAAGAAAATGAAACTTCCTCTATGGTCCTATCTTCCACCAAATGGTCCTAGTCCCAGGGCTTCAGTAACATTTCCCATCACCCCAAAGTGTGGTGGCACCTTTCTACCAATGCAGCTGGCATGGACCAGCTCACAGAAATCGGCTGTACATATCTCTTCCCAACTCCACGATCTGTGACTTCATGTTGGTAGCTTCAAATTGGCCATGGTAGGGGTATTTATACCCCACCATTGGAAAACACAACAAATCAAGGTATCTCTCCAAAAGCCCATCGTTAAACACTTGTCAGCACATTATTGTTTACTGTCACTTCCAATCCCTGGCTACCTCTTGGTCTCCTGTAGGTTTCTCAAATCTTCCATCACCTGTGTCACCAGTTCCCTGCACCAGATTCTCTCTAAGAGTATTCATTCTGCCTTCACTAACAAGGTACTAAGCTTGTTGACAGAAGAGATGCATTTCTTTTACCTTTTGCTTTTAGAACATTGTAGATCTTTAATAATATAATTTGTGGGGGGAAAAAAAAACACTACGTTCTCCTTTATGGTGTGTTTAATAGAGCCTGTTGACTTCATGTTCTAATTTTTTGTTCTTATGTCTTCCTGGGCCTGCTGCCCATATGTCATGCATTCTTAGGTTAATCCAGCATCTCTCGCATACCAAGACTTCTGCTTGCTTTGGTTTCCATTTTCATTTTTCTGGCATACATCTTGAATTCATTTTTGTTAGAATTATGCTTGTTTGATATGAAAATGTAGATCTAAAGCACGTTTTGCTAAAAAATGTTATCTCTGTATTGCGAAGGATTTCTTTGCCCTGATATTCCCAAACACTGATTTGGTCTTTGGCCACGTTTATTCTATTTTCCAGCATATTTATGGATGTAAAATGTTTTCTAAGAGTCATATTTTAATTTCCAAGAACCATTTCTGGTGCTCTGATTGCTTCTCTTTCATTACAGACTGTTCTTGTTCTGAGGTACCTCCTTTAAATAAAGTCGGAGATGACATATATCTATAGACAAAATATGTCCAAAAAAAAAAAAAGGTGTTTTTTTTTTTTTTAACAGATAACATCGCAACAACAATCACAACAACAATAACCAAGGCAATAACCATCCTTCAGACATACTGGGTTGGGGAGGCTGTAGGAAAACAGACACTGTCATACCTTGCTAGTGCAAAATGATACAATCTTTATGAGGATAATTTACCAATATGCATCAAAAGTACGCTGGCATTTTCCCTTTGAACCAGCAATTCCGCTTTCAGATATTTATGTTACAGATACACCTGCACACATACAGAAGGAATTGAGTCCAGAGCTTTTCATTACTGCATTATTGGTTATTGCAAGAGTAGAAACAACCAGATTCCATCCATAGGAATGACATAGCCACGCGTGGAATAGTATGTAGTGATAACAAATAAGGACGCTCTATTTTTACTGACAGGGAATGGTCTCCAGAATATGTTGTTAGATGAAAAAGCAAGGTGCAGAAAAAATTTATACCGGATACCACCTTTTGTATAAAGAGGCTAAATATTTATATCTGCTTAAAGAAATACAGGAAGTATGCACAAGAAAATAACAAAAGTGTTTACCAACGGTAGCGGGAGAGGGAGGAACTGGGTGGACAGGGATGGGTGGAAGTCAGTTCTCTCCGTGTATTCCTTTTTGTGTCATTTCTCTTTTTGAACCTTATGAATGTATTTTCTATTAAAAAAATTAAATAGTAAAAATTTTAAAGCCAAAATGTATTGAGCACGTAGTACATGCTAGGTTCTCTGCTGAGGGCTTTTCATGTATCATCTCATTTAAACCTCGCACTGAGAAGCAGGAGTAAAAACCTCAGTTTACAGAGGAAGCTGATGCTGAGAGAAGTTAAGTTACGCTGGTTAATGGTGACTCTGTCATTGAGACCTTTGCTCTTAACCACTAGACTGACCAAAGGGGTTATCACTTACCACCACCTACAATCTACCTTTCTATTGTATATTTTATTTTCATTTTCCTGTGTCCCCACACTGTCCCTGCCAAAATGAATACAAAGTTGCTGTGTAATTGTCATTGTAGGGTAGATTTGATTTCATATCTTATAGGTATCATATCTAACCATAGCAAAGAGAGCAGAGAGGGGTGGGATTTGTACTCAAAAGCTTGACACTTGGACCGGGAAAGAGAACTGCAATGTTAAATGACTGATTGAGATCAGATGCCCCAAGGTAGGTATAAAAAAAGATGACTGATCTTGACTCAACTTCAATTTGAATTGATATTTAAAAAAAAAATTGATAAAGCTTTTGGAAGAAAGTATATTTTTATAAACTTAAAAAAAAATGTGACTGAATTCATTGCCCCGTCTTTAGAAATTTTAACAGGCGTTTATCAGTTTCCTGTGGCTGCTGTAATAAAAACCCACCACAAACTTGGTGGCTTAAGAGGACAGACGTTTATTCTCTCACACTTCTGGAGGCTAGAAGTCCAAAATTAAGGTGTCTGCAGGTTTGCTTTGGAAGCTCTATGGGAAGATCCATTTCATGCCTCTCTCTTGGCTTCTGGTGGTCACCAGCTGTGCTTTGTGTTCCTTGCTTGTGGGTGCGTCACTCCAATCTCCGCCTCCGTTGTCACATGACCTTCTTCTCTGTGTGTCTGTATGTCTCTTCTTATAAGGACACAAGCCATTGGATTAGGACACACTTTAATCCGGTATGACCTCATCTTAATGATGGATTTCAAGACACGCTACTCTAAGATATGGTACTTTGGCATATGGAATATTTTAAGCTGAAGGAATCTGAGAAGCAGCTGGTACAGGAAGGACTTTCTGACCTCCTTAAGCAGGTCATAAGACCCTCATGTGAGAGGTGCCCTCCCTCCACCTCTGATGACCTTAAGGAACATCCTCATCTCTGAAGACAGAAGGTTGAGGAGAAGCATCTGAAAGAACAGACCTCGCTAAGTTTCCCTCAGTTTACTGCTCTTAGCTCATGCCCCTTTTTTGTCTCATCACATTTTTCCAATACTCTCTACTCATCATCAAACCTAGTTCAAAAACACTAAAGTTTTTGGGTCTTCATTTCCTTATAAAGGCTCCCATGTCATGTAAAACTTGTTAAATAAATTTGTATGCTTTCTCTTTTGTTACAAAGGCCTCAGCTGAAATTTGGAAGGGTAGAATGAAAAGATATTTTCCCCCTTCTCCATTAACTTGATCGCATCAGCAAAGACCCTCTTTTCCAAAGGTCACATTTCAAGGTTCCAAGTGGATATTAATTTGGGGTGATACTATTCAGCCCAGTAGAAGTGAAGGTTTATGTGCGTGAACTCTAGAAAGTCCAAGTCTAATTCCTTCCCTCAGCACCAAAAATAGTTGCCTATTAGGTGCTCAGTAAGATCATGTTTTGATGGCAGTTGATTCTAAAATTTACGTAAATGGCACATAAAACACCATTAAGTCAAACTAGCAGCTCTCTGATTTCCTCTGGGGAAACTCACCTTCTTTATGCTCAATCCACGCTGCTGGGAGGAACTGACTGGGCTCTTCAGCTCTAGGAGAGGGTCTATGACCAGGCCTGGTCAATGAGAATATTCTGTCTTCCTGACCACAAGGATTGGTTCAAGAAATGAGACCATGACCAAAATCGAGCCTATCAGAGCCACTGAGATTCAGTCCTGATCTTTTTCTGGAGCCATTAGCACCAAGTTCCCCTTTGCAGAGGTTACCAAACTGATTATAAAGCTGAAGGTTCAAGGGGCCCCCCAAGAGGAAAGAGTCTCCCTAAGTAAGAAGTCAAAACAGAGGAAATCAGGTCGAAGGGATGGAAAAAACAGTTTCCTCATGACATTGTCTGAGCTCCTGGATCCAGCTATGCCTGAATTCAGCCCTTCATCTGGACTACCAAGGATAAGCCAAAAACTCTCTTTTATGCTTAAACCAGCTTGAACTGGGGTTCTGTCATTTGCAACTAAGGAGAGCCCTAACAGAACTTTCTTTTCTTTGGGGATTCCAGTTTATGCCTTGATGGTGGGTAGGAAGAAAGGATATGCTAGTAAAGTATGGAAAAGAAAGTTCCTGTCATTTAAAAAAGAGCTAGAAACAGATTAATGAATTAGAAGGAACTTTACAAGAACTATGTATCAGGCTCAAGGTGTAGAGTCATGATCAAGACAAAATATCACTATGCCTATAGAATAGGAGGGAATTCACTTTTCTGAATCTCAGTCTTCTCATCTGTATTATAGGGATAAACACAGTACCAGATTCTCAATGTTGCTGTGTAAAATATTATTATCTTACTTTTTGCTGTAGATGGGAGTTCTACATGGTCGAGAAGTCCTGTGGATTTAAATTCCCTTCCTATCATCTGGAGCTTTCCTCATTTATTTATACACAGTACTTATTGACCAACAAACTACATGCCTGTTGACCTGGAGAAAAGGGGGCTCAGCCTCAAATCCCACCTCTGCCCTTGCTCAGTGTTGGTTAAGTGGCTTAACCCTCTGAAACTTAGTTTCAGTAAAGGGGGATGATAAAAGCTGCTTTAAAGTGCAAAGGAAAGGACAGAAAAATACACAAAAGAAAAATTAAAAACACAAGAAGAAGGTCAAAGAAGAGAATGATATACAAGACAGAAGCACACAGTAGGTATTTCGCGGTTGTTTGTCCCACCTGCCCTCTCTTGGGGACGCAGACCGGACCCACGCTCTGCATTTGAGATGTTCTTCCTCTGTTACTTGGCTGAGTTGAACTCGCGCAGCTTCCTTTCCCCTTAAATATCTTTTCCTCTGGACAGGATGTTCCTGAAGGGGGTCCCAACACAGAACAGCTCCGCTAACTTTAGTTTGCTATTTTCAGCCTGAATTTCTTCCTGGGCAGACCAACCACAAACAGAGTATTCTCCCAGGTTGGATATTTCTTGCTTGATGCATCAGGTTTTGTGGGACACAAAAGCTTTGTTTCACTAAGATCTGAGCCTTAAAACCAGGCATGCGTTTGGGTTAGAGAGCCTTTTCCCGCGTCTAAAAAAACCCCTGAACTACAGAAGATAGGGCGTGATGCATGGCTCCCTGCATTCTTTTTAGAAGCAGGTAGGAGGGGAAAGAATCCTCCTCTGAATTGTCTCTCCAGGGGATAGAGAAGCTGGGATACTTAGCCATTGACTCCTGTGTTGCATTGGTTGAGGATGACCTCTGGTGGCATCAAGTCCCTGGCACCTTTTCTGGGCTGCCCTGGAGCCTGTGTGGAGATACTCAGGCTAAGACACCAGGTATGTGAGGCGAAAGGCAGAGAACATGCCAACACTGCCACCATAGTTGTTGCCGATCTCAGAGGCAGGCCAAGGGAACTTGGGGGTGGGGCACCAAGAGCATTGGCAAGAAGAGAATACAAATATTGGCTTGAGGAACTGGGAGTACAGGGGAAATTCTGTTTTCAGGCAGTGCTGGATCAAGGACCTTGAGTAATGCCAGCAGGACTTGGGTTCTCACCAGCATTTAGTTCTTACACTGTGTTCACTTTGCTTTCTACAGGTGCCTCTGGCAGCTCCAGGCTTAAGCCTTCCTGTCCAGGAACCCCAGTAGAACTGAATGCCTCTTTTCTAGTACCTTTTTCTAGTACTTTTCGGGAAAGTAAAAGCTTTGATTTGTAGTGTTTGGCCCCTTTTTGTGGTGTAAATACTCCTACCCTGGCCAATTTAAGTTACCAATATGATATCAACTAGTTTACACTATCAGCTCTTGTGAGCCTGTTCGAGCCAGCTCAAGCACACCGGTGGTTCACATGCTGCCCCTTTAGCCCAGGCAGTTGAGCTGTCCCTTGCATTCCACAGGGACCGAGAGTGGGAAAGGGGTGTTTCCTTAAAGGAAAATCAGGGTGCTGTGATGAGGATAAGAGTGAATAGATGCTGGAGTGACAAGAACAACAGGTGTCCATCAATTATACTGTAGTCTTAGTGCTGAATAAGAAATGACCTCAAAATCTTTTAATAATGAGCCTTTATCCTCATGCTCTCGGGTCTGCAGATCTTCACTGGGCCCAGCTGGGCAATTCTGCTTCGGCCTGCGGGTGCTCTGGGCTGAGTCTGCTTCACCTCTTCCTCATCCTTCTTGGACCAGTGGCTATTTGGAACACATTCTTCTTAAGGCACCCACAGGAGCTCCAGAGGCCAAGTCAAACTGTGCAAGCATATGGAAGCCTCTGCCTACAGGACACTTGCTCACATTCCATTGGCCAAAGCAAGTCACATGGCCAAGCTCATCAGTGGGACTGGGAATTACATTCTGCCCACAGTGGGAGCCCTGCGAAGTTACTTGGTGCTCACAGGTTAGTGACAAACTACTATACATATCGTTTGTTGTTATTCTGCAATTCTCTTTGTTCACTTAACACCTAATGACATTTATCCTCATCAATAGGTATAGATCTAACTGGTTCTTTTTAATTTTTGCATCGAATTCCATAGCATAAACATACCACAATTTATCAACCATTCCACTAATGGATGGATGTTTATGTTATATCAGATCTTTTACCTTTTTTGGTTTATTTGTTTCAAATGATTCTGCAGTAAACATCCTGGCACATATATCCTTACATGTTCTCTTTTCTATAGTAGGGGGCAGCAAACTACTTCCCACAGACCAAACCCAGCCCAGCACCTGTTTTTGTAAATAATTTTACAAAACTATTGGAACATAGCCCAACTCATTCATTTACATAATGTCTTGACCTGCTTTTCCACTCTACTTTCGGAGAGCTGAGTCATTGAGACAGAGACTGGGTGGCACACAAATATTTATGATCTGGCCCTTTCCAGAGAAAATTTGCTAATCCCTGCTTCGTAGTGTTTGCCAATGGAAGACCCTCACTATGGAAATGCTGGTTAAAGGAAAAAGGGTATGCATTGAAAAATCTTAATAGATATTAATATAATTACCTCCCAACAGTTAGAATATTTGTTCTTCATTAATTTTCAAAGTTGTATATGCTTGTTGTAAAAGTGTATGGAGACAAAAGCCCTCTCCTCCAATGCAATCACTGTTATCAGTTTGGTGAAGTTCCAATCAATACGATCAATGCAGATACACACAGTTCCTTTCTTCCTTTCCTTTAAAAAAATAATAATAAGAAGAAGAATGGGATCAGTTTCTTCTTGTAGCTCTATCCCTGATGTCCTTCTGTGTTATTCTGCCCTCTTTCTGATGGCTCATTTCCAAAGTGATCTCTGTGTGTGTTTGGATACAAAAAATTCCAGCAGCCAGTGTCCTTAACCACAGAATTTCATTTAAGTCAACACATTGAAACCTAGAATATTTGTTGGCTTCGAGAAGCTAATAACCACATATTTTCATGCCCTATGCCCTTGAAGAAGCCATTTTCACATGACTCTTGTGCTTCGGGTCATCCAATGGCTTCCCATTTCACTGAGTTAAAAATTCAAAATACTGATCGTGGCCTCCAAGCCTCTCTCCTCTTGGGCTCTGAGCCTTCTTTCACTTCCTCAAAGTTACACCAAGCCCTTTCCGGTCTTGTCTTGGGTTAGTCAGAACTCTTTCGGTTACAGGAGACAGAAACCAATTCAAACTGGCTTAAGCCTAAAAGACAGTGTATAGGCTCATGCAACGGCAAAGTGCCAGAGAAGGCTGGACAGATGTAGATGGCTTAAGTTTCCATTGGTTGTCTTTAGTCTCTGCTGTAATATCTTCATTCTTGGTCTCTCCCAAAGGGAAATGAAGCCGTCTCTAAGCTTGCATCCTAATTAATCCTAATGAGCTAACGTAGTGGAAGGAGCATTCTTACTTCCTCCCAATTGCAAAGGTCCTGTGAATAACACTCATGGAATCTGCCGGGGTCAGGTGACCATCCCTGAACCAATCACTGTGGGTACAGTTGGGTAAGGTGCACTGATTAGTCAGTCCTGGTCTCCTGTCTCTCACCCGCCCAACCAGCGCCAAAGGAGGAATTGGCCCCATCTGAAACTCAAGCACTGCCGTCAGGGAGTTCCCCAAATGGAAACCAAGATACCGTGACCCAAAGAATGAAAATGGCGAGGGGCCAGAGAAACAACAGTCGTGCATGGTAGACCCCTGATCCATATGGTTCCTTCCACTTGCAACACCCGGCCCCCACTTTTCACAGCGACAACAAACGTTATCACTCACAGCTCTGATAATAGAGAGAAAAGACTGAAAATGACCCAAATGTTTATTAAAATAAGAGATTGGCAGGACTGGTGGTTTTCAAAATGTGGTTCTATGATCAGCAGCAGCACCTGAGAATTTGTCCCAAATGCAAGTTCCCAGGCCCTACCCTGGACTTACTCGGGGGGCCCAGCAGTCTGTTTTCACAAGGCCTCCAGGTGGTGCTGATGTACACATAAGTCTGAGAACCAATGGGTTAGAAAGTTAATGTTGAATCCTACCACAGAAAACTATTGGGTATTTTAGTTTCAGAAACCGTTTTCTTAAAGGCTTAAAATTTGAATAAGAGCAAGTTGCTCATTAATTACAAAAGCAGCAGTCACTTCTCTGGTGCTGAGCTTAAGTCATTCAGGTTGTTTCATGCCGTCGCTGCTAAGGTTCTGTGGCAGCCACTACAGGTGGGCTCCCTCAACACCCGCTCTTAAAACTCCCTCACCTAGAAACCAGACAGCTAAAGAGGTTTGCCAGGCCCCTCCCCTCTTGAAGGTAGGGGTGGCTGTATAAAAGGAAACCTGCGGAGGGGGTCCTGGAGAAGATTTTGTTCCCCTCGCCCAACATAAATAGGGGCACATGCAACCAGCAACGCCATTTTTCCTTCCCTGTTGTTTTTGTCTGGAACATGGATGTGATGCCTGCAGGTGTGTGGCCACCTTGCAATCAGGAGCTGAAAACCAACGGAGCAAAATGACGGAGCAAGAAAGTAGAAGGAGCCTGCAACACTGATGGCCTCGATGAGTCATTACACCAACCTTGGACTGCCACCAGTTGGTTTCTTGTCTGGGGAGAAAAATAATCCACTTTTGTTTAGGTCGCTGTAAGTTGGGCTGTCTGTTACTTGCACCCAAATGCCTTCCTAATATACATGTACAATGCTTAGGACCTGCTGTCTTTTCAGATCCTGTCTGAGACTTAAAAAAAAAGGCAAATGATTGATTCTAAAATACCGAGAGAAAAACCTAAGATAGGAATTAATATGACTATAAAATGGAATTTTATAACGGCACGATTAATTGTGAAGTTCAGCCTTCATAAAGATGCCCCAGTATATGGAAAGCAATTTGTCAGTTAGATTTTCTCACTGCAAAAATGCAAAGTGATGTGTACTTATTGCCAAGAAGCCATGGCCCAGAGCAAACTCAACGAATAATAATCTAATAATTTAAATTACAAAAGTAATGTCAAAAGTTTCTACAGCAAAACAAAATTATTAATGCAGGACGTGAGTATTTTCAGAGTCTCTGTCAAGACACGAGGTGGGACATTCCAAAGTGAAGGTCCTTAAAACTGGACTCATTTTGTTACACAGTAAGTACGCTTTTCAGGATGATCGTAGGACATCCTCTCTAGAGTTTGATAGAATTTATTATTCTTTAAGTCAATTAAATATCCAAGCTCCTAAGATGAGAAAACTTTGTAAAAATGAGCTTTAGGAACAGGTAGACTGAGTGAGTAGTTTTTTTGTTTAAAACATCAACCCTTCCAGGGAAGATACGATGAATTGTCCCCCAAACAGCTCATGCCTTCTTCTGCGTTATTTAGACCTCCATTGTTTTGCATTGCCTGTCAATTATGGCCAAAATGAATTTAAATTGATAACTAGCTCCATTTAATTTATGAAAGAAAATATTTTATTGAAAGTGGTGGTGATTACACACCTGGATACAATTGCCCCAAACTTATGGACTGGTACTCTTAAAACGGGTGAATAAATAAAGCTGGGGAGAAAAAATTAAAAAAAAACAACCTTCTTTTGAAATATAAAGAAAAATATCTATAAGTCAGGATTCTCCAAAGAAACAGAAACCAATAGGATATTTGTTTGTTTGTTTGTTATAAGGAATTGGCTCACAAGATTATGGAGGCTGGCAAGTCCAAAATTGGCAGAGCTGATGTCTCACTTTGAGTCCCCTCGTGGGAATGTGACTTAGAACAGCAGGATTCATGCAGGTAACTCTAAGGAGCCTTTGTCCTTTCTCACCAGCTTTACTTTCCTGCTGCTCCTTGACAGTGGCCCTTCTCTCCTCACAAAGGAAAGTCCCTCTTTCTATTCCTGACTTTTACTGTGGTTTATTGTCCCAAGGTGTAAAAACTTCCAGGCACCACACGAAAGGGCAATCTGAGATATCGGTGACCATTATTCTCCTTTAATCAACCCAGAAGAAAAATTTTAAAACATCTCAATGTTAACACTTTATGGACACAGGAAATAAAAAACATTAATTTAATTTCAATTCTTAACCATAGTATTATTTCCAAGAAGTACAGAAGAGTGATCATTAAGACTTGAAAACATAAACACATAATTAGAATGAAATTGAGGTGGGGGCGGGAGGAGTGGAATGTAAATTAAAGATCCAAAGGGGGCAAAGTATAATTTCCATTTTGTCGTTCACGGCTTGTTTTTTGATGGATGATGGTGGAAATCAAATAATTATGATATCAGTGATTTTTTAGGGATAATTTCAGTGTGATGAAACTATTCTAAGATGTCGATATTTCCAGTCTACAAACATTACATCCTTTTTCAGCTATTTTTAAATTTTGATTTTTTAAAATTGTGCAATTATCAACGTAGTTTTTGAAAATGCCTTGAGAATTGAAGTGTCTCAAGAGCTTCAAGACAATTTAGAGAGGGGAAAAGGAAGCCTGAGGGCTCGGTTTTCTGGCTTAGTGCATTGTGATAGGGGGCGAGGCAATCAGGGGGCTGAAGGCCCAGAGAGGAACGCAAGGGAGGGGGCCTGAGCCCGTGCCTGCCCCAGGCTCTGAGCAGAGTGGGGCTCTGTAAGGCTGCCCCTGCTGATGACAGACAGTACAGAGGCGCAGACAGGCAGAACGCGGCCCCGTTAGCGCAGCCAAGATATTTTGTTAGCACAGCCAAGATATTTCTGCACGCTCTCTGCCACGGGGTAGATTGTGGCCAGGCCTGGGGTGACTCTGCAGGCAGGCTGTGTGGCTGGGCAGCCTTATCAAGGCCTGGGTGGAGATTGTAGCACAAACTTAGGGAGTCCTCAGCATTGGGCCAAGGTGAGGCCCAGCCCATTGCATAGACTTGGGCAGCAGATGCCAGGAGAAAGCCCTGAGATGGGACCCAACCACACTTAAAGGACACTCATCGGTCCCCAGCTAAAGACCCACAGAGGCTAGGGGCCCCCTTGTCCCCGGTGCCCCAGCCCATAAATTATACTTTTTCTGAACATCTTTGAGAGGGTTGGTGCTATGGACTGAACTGTAAGTTCTCCCCCCCCCCTCCCCCCAATTCATATGTTGAAGCCCCATACCCCGGGTGTGGTGGTATTGAAACGGAGGACTTGGGAGGTAACTAGGTTTAGATGAGGTCAGGGATGGGGTCATACATGGGGTTAGTGTCCTGGTAAGCAACTGGCCAGAGAGCTTTGATCTCCCTTTGTTGCCCCACCACACTCCACCACCACCCACCACCACCCACCACCACCCACCACCACCATATGAGAACATAGCAGAAAAAATGGCCATCTATGAGCCAGGCAGAGAGCTCTCACCAGGAAGTGACTGACTGGCGTCTTGACCTTAGGCTCTTCAGCCTCCAGAACTGTGAGACATAAATTTCTTATTTAAGCCACCCACTCTAAGGCATTCTGTTATGGCAATGTGAGCTGACTAAGGTTTGAAGGAGGCAGAGTTCTAAAGAGTTTGGTTCTCCAAGCAAAGCCTAAATTGCCTAGATAAACTGTTTAAAGCAGCAGTTCTCAACCGAGGCTGGAAGATATCACCTGGGGAGCTTAAAAAAAATACCTGTGCTTGGGCCCCACTAGCAGAAGTTCTTATTTCATTGCTCAGGGGTGCGGTCTTGGCATCTTAGTCTTCAAAACTTTCCCAGATGATTCTAGTATGCAACCAGGAGTGAGAACCACTGGTTTAAAGGAGCAGATTGGGCCAACATTATCTCTGGTCCCTGGCTGCTTCTTGCTAGGCTTGGTACTCCAATCGGCCTAGTTATTCACCTGAGTATAGTGTCAGTCCTTCGGTGACTAAGCAACACAGCTCACATGCAGGGTCAACACAAGCAGCTATGCAGATTGCGCACCACACAAAAGCACCTGGCTGTGGGGGATTAAAATCCAGCTTTGCTCTAGTCAGGGAGGAACGTTTTTCTAATTTCCTTTTCAGAGAAGAACTGCATAACCCCCATCATATACACACAATAGACTGGCAGAAGTGGTCTGCAAAAATTATGTATAAAGGTAACTTTTTTTTTCTCTCTCAAAGGAGGAGCTCGCCATTGGTTGTAGGTAGGCTACGCACAAGATCCAGCCTGTAGACGTGTATGGTTTGGTCCAATGCAGTATTTTGATGCATAGAAAAATGTCACAGAAAAATCCAGATTCCCTGTTCCTCTTAAAAAATAAGACCTGGGAATGATAGTTCTTCATTCTCTCGTGGCAGCAAATCACTGCTGCCAGTAGATAGAGTATATGGGCTTGGTTTTTCCACAGTCTCCACCATTCCCTATTGTGTTCATCCAGCTGGGTTCAAGCATTTGCTTTACTTCTTGACTCCCATGTGAAGTGTTTAGTTTGTGATCCTTGCTATATCATCTTACACCTTGCTTTTTTCATTCAATCAGATCTCTTAGAGATTGATTGTTCTATCTGTAGATTTGCATCATCATTTAAATGGCTGCATAGTGTCCCTTTGAATGTCTCTTTGTATCTCTTAGAGTATCCCCTATTAATGGACATTTAGGTGGTATCCAGCTTTTGCTACTACAAGTAGTGCTGTAGGGAATATCCTTACTCAGGCTTCAGACATAGGCAATAGCATGCCAGAAGAAGCATGAATCTACTCCAGAAAAAAAACTGTTCAAAATTCAGGAGTCCTAAGAACCAGTAGTTAAACTAGGTAACTTGAAATCAGCTATGGTAGAAGTATTTACACTATGGGAATTGGCAAATGCTACAAATCAGAGTGTTATTTTCCCCCTGGGCGGGGAGTCTGAAGGGTTCCAAACGTCAGAACTCAGAGAGTGGGGCCGATTAGCACCAAGAAATCAGAACAGGGTTTGGCCAGAAGGGAGGGCCTTGTGGGTCAGGGGAGGTATTGAGGTCTGGGTAAGTAAATGACTTTTCTCCCAAAGAGGGGACCCTTTGAAGTAAAACAAGGGCACTATGAGGGTAGGGACCCTTAAGCACATAAGGTGCTCAATGACCTTGGTTTAATACTCAAATGCAGTGGTCACTAGGAACATGCCTAGAGCTGAGGTCAAAGATTATTACACAAGGTCAAAGACTCCTCTCTTGTTTATGGTAGGGATCACCTAAGAAAATGGATGCAAACATTTAGAAAAGCTTAAAATAATCTCCCAAAATATTAGGTAAAAGTAAGAAAATCCTCTGACAATGATTTCTATTATAATAATGATCACTTTTCCAAGGCACAGTAACATTGCAACATACAGTGCTTCATCCCTGTGTCGCCTTAACAACCGTCATCTCATGCCCCCAGGAAAGGAAAGAAAAAACAAAAAGTCCCCATCATTACTGATGACAGCATCTGTGGAGGTTAAAGAGGCAGTTTGGCTTCATCTGATTGTGGACTCAGTTCCTTTAACAGCAGGAATAATCACCCACATTTCTTGTGTAATGTACACTCGCTATGAAAATCCAGATTTTCTGGATTTTTCTGATTCAAGATGCTCTTTTCTTTTGAGATCTCAGTGACTTTTCACACAATTCCCAGCACCCTCCCTTCTTAGTCCTAAGGACCTCCAGGCAGGGATGCCCTCCACCCTCCTTTCTTCCCAGATTCCTTTCTGCAATCCCCCAGCCCCTACCTGTACTGTTCAGTGCTAGCAGCTCTTTTTTAAGGTGTGAATTGTCCCCACTTAGTAAGAGCTGGAAAGGAAGGCAGTACCGGGCGAGAAAGCAGCATAGATTTAGGCAGCTCTGAAACCAGAGCCATAAAACCAAACCACTCTGATCTATGATCACCCCAAGAGAGGGGCTGCTGCTGGGGCAGCTGGTAACTAAGTGGTAAGCTGAGTTTCCCAAACGTGAATTCAAGAAGGGTTGAGACCTATACTCAATATACATGACTTTGCTGGTCCATGCAACAGAACACTGTGTGCTGTGGCTGCTGTGTGTCACAGTCTGACTTCCTTCCTGTCAATCACAAGGAAGATGCATGCTGGCAGACCAGATACAGGAAGAGAGGGATGTCCAAACTCCACTACCCTGCAGAAATTAGGTTAAAATGCTCACCTAGAGAGGACTAGGAGCTGAGAGGAGGAGGAGTGATTTCCAGGCAGCCTCACCCAGGTCGCTCCTCCATCCCTCCACCCTCTCCACTCTCAGGCCAAATCCTCTGCACAGAGACTAGCAATATGAGCCCTGATGCTCAGCACCTCACCTCTGATAGGCCTGGGCATTGAAAATTGGCCACAATGCTGGTAAACCTGTGTTGGTATTTCTTTTCTCTTTTTCATAATTTGAGAGCCTCAAAAAAAATGGAAGTGGCTTGGGCTGCTCTCAGCTTCTGAGAGGTCCTGAGAGCCACGGCATTTGGTTTTTAGCTGGGAAGGTCTGGCCTACTTCCCTCTCTACAACCTCGCTCCAGCTCCTCTCGTTGGCCCCCTGGTGAGGTCAGAGGTGGGACCTTCGGAAAGATGGTGTCTGGGGTTGGGTTCCTCTAGAAGCCGACCAGAGACAAAGATCTCAATGCAACAGTTCATTTGGGAGGTGGTCCCAGGAGGCCCCCGTGGAGTAATGAGAAAATGAGATAGGGAAGGGAAGAAAGCCAACACAGGTGTGATAATAAACAGGTGATCTCCATGAGCAAGTGGATGCAAACCTTCTGGGGGCTTCTGGAAGGTTCTGAGACATGTAGAACACATCTTAGAATTATCCCACGCGAGGGGTGAGCACCATCATTGTTGCCGAGGCTGCTCCTGGGACAGTCCCCAGTACCCTGGCCTGCCCTGAACGAGGTCCATGCATACCAGAGAATATTTTCAGGTGGAGAATCACAGGGACATAGAGTAGAAACCCTCAAATCTCAGTGGTTCATCTCCAGTTTTGGGGGGCGAGGGGGAGACTCTGGAAATTGCAGTCACTCATGGACCCCAAGTCATGAAGCAGCTGCCATCTCGAACCCTGCCGATGATCCAACCAGAGGGAAAGAAAGACGTTCTGGGGAGCCCTGAACCGAGAATTAATGCTCCGGCTAGAAATGACACGTCTCTTCCACTCACAGCTCATTGCCCAGAATTACTCACACGGCCCCACCCAACTGCAAGGGCGAAGGAAGTGCCCTCCTACCTGAGCCTGGGTGGCAGAGCTGGCTGCTCTAAATACTACGACTTCCCACGGGCTCCAGCTGTTAGAAGATGAAGAGCAAGCCCATGTGCATTCTATACACAAGACGTTCTGAGACCATCTCCTCCTAACAGGCATTCTTTAAACAATCAGGTGAACTGGCTATATGGGGCCCACTCTTGACTGTGCTGAGAAGTGACCGCCTCCTTTGGGAGCCATGCTCTCCCCCCTAGTCCCTGCATGGCCCACTGCGTGTTCCACTGATCAGAAGTTTATGGGAGCAAGAACTAAGTTTCTATTGTGCCAAACCACCAAAATGTGGGACTTTTCTATCAATGACCTTGGTAGCACCCTAAGTAATAAACGAGCTTACTCACATTCAGGGGTGAAATGTTTGCAAGCCCAATTGTACACCCGTTGGAAGCCATGTTCCCTAATCAGCTTTATCAGGGATAATGGTGATCATCTGTTCTCCCTCTGACACCAGCATTTGTCTTTCAATTTATTCTGAATTTAGGTGGGGGAAGATGTTGTTTATTGAAATCCCTAAAATTCTAACAATTAAGTCCTGAATAATACCACTGGTGGCACTGATGAGAAGGGAGGAACAGTTTCCAAAACCTATCAAAAGGTATTGATATAATTGCATAATTGTTTTCCAGAGAAAAGAGCAAACTGAACTATTTTTAATGTCGAGAGCTAAATAGTCTGGAGAAAAATGTAATATATTATAGAAAATAAGCAATAGTCCTCAACATCTGTCAGCCCCTTTCAATGTAACAGCATGGAGAGTCCTGGCTTAACATTCCTGCCATATTGCGATTTATAAGAAATAGGAGGTCATTCAGATGACCAAAATATATTTCTCATATGTATTTGGTCTTCATAATTCCTGGCTCACAGCTCCAGGAACTCTTGGAATTTCATAAACCTTGAAAGTGAAAAAAGTGTCCCTTGTTATGTTAATGAGGTGACTAGGAAAGCTCCCGAAGATGGGGATTGGTTGCCAGATGCAACTTTCAGGCTCCCCTACCTCCCCAACCCCTTCCCCCGACCTCTGGGGAGGAAGAAGAGCTGAAGGTGGAATCGATTGCCAATGGTTTAGTCAATCATGCCTATGTAATGAAGCCTCCATAAAAGTCCAAGAGGACCAGGTTGGAAGAGCTTCTTGGTGAACACGTGGAGGTTCAGGGTGAGTGGCATGCCTGGAGTGGGTTTGAAACTCTACGCATCTTCCCACATACCTTGCCCTATGTATCTCTTCCATCTGGCTATTCCTGACATATCTTTTTACAATAACGCAGTGATCCAGTAAGTAACATGTTTCTCTGACTTCTATGAGTTGTTCTAGCAAATCACTTAAACCCATGGAAGGGGTTATGGGAACCTCTGATTTATAGCCAGTTGGTCAGAAGTATAGGTGACAACCTCGACTTGTGATTGGCATTCTGAGTTGGAGTGGGTCATTGAAACTTCCCATCTGTGGTCAGTTGGTCAGAAAAGCGCAGTAACCTGGTCTTGCAACTGGTGTCTAAAGTGTACGTTTTGTGTGTGTATGTGTGTGTGTGTGTGCGCGTGTGTGTGTGTGAACACCCTTATGGAATCTGATGCTATCTCCGGGTAGATAATGTCAGAACTGAGTTAAATTCTTGGGCACCCTGCTGGTGTCTGAGAATTGTTTGTTCATATTGGGGACCCTCCCCCAGTGGAATTGGGTCTAGGAATCCGATTTCATTCCTCACTTCCAAACTAGTATCCTTGTGGAGTTAACATTCTCCTGTTATCTTAAATAGAGCAATGGCTATGCATTTTTAGTCCCTGGGGCTTCTGATTTGAAAGCGTTTTTCCCTAAACTTGTTTCAATCTATCTTTCCTTCAGAAATGCTCCAATTGCATTTCCATAGCGGCTGTATTAATTAATAATGATGATCAGAATTAAAGAGAGAATTAGCAAGCCATTCCCTGGCTCTTTCATCAAAAAGGAAGAGTGCTAACAAGCGCTAATGGCTTGACAGGGAGATCTCACATTTTTGAGAGCTTTCAACCTGCCATCACATTCTGAAACTTTACCCCAGAGGCCGCTCTAAGCAACTGGATGTTTGATCTTTCTAGTGTAAGGAGGGGCATATATTCTCAGATTTCCCAACTGAACTCCTCTTGGAAAATAAAGCCTCCAAGCTGCATGAAGCAGAAAACCACAACTAGTAAAAACCAATCACTTTGTCCATAGACTTCATAGTTACATTATTATGTTATGTTACATTATGTTATTTTATAATGTTGCATTTTGTAGTGTTTTATATTTATTTGTTATCTATCTTATAAGAATTGAAATTCTGTGAGGTACAGTAAGGATTCATAACATGTTTTTGGAATGCATAAATGAGTGATCTGTTTATTATCTGAAGTCAAAGCAATTTAAAGAAAAAAAGTCTGAATTCAAAAGTACATTGTTGAGGTGAAAAATTGGAGACAACTTAAATGTCCTTTAATAGGGGAATAGTTATTATTAGTTATGGTATATCCATGTATGGATTATGAATGTAACAGAAAATCTAATTCAGATTGGATGAGGGGAATTGCTGGAGGCAATTGTTTATAATCCTGAAAAATCTATAGAAACCTGGGCCTCAGAGTGGGTTTGGTTCAGTGGCTTGATGATATTATTAAGGGCAAGGTTTTTAAAAACAATTCTAGTCTGTCTCCTGTGGCAGCAGCTAGAAACAAAAGCTGGCTTCTAACCTCATGATCACAAGATGGCTGCCAAACCTCCAGCAGTTACGTGAATCCTCAGTCATATTCAAAGAGAGAGAGTTTCTCTCCCAGATGCCCCAGAAAATCTAGCCTCTCACTGGCTTAAATTGAGCCATGTGCCCAGCTTTGACCTAAGAATTGTAGCCAGGAGATTTGCTTATGTGGATTAATTTGGGTCTATGCGACATGCCTACCCCTGGAGCTGAGTGTGCTCTCAGCTTTCTCAAGGTACATAGGCTATGCAGGGGAAATATGTTCATAAAGAAAATTCAAGCATTCCAAAAAAAAAAACAGAACAAAACTATGATCTATTGTCTATGGTTACATACGGTTAAATTTTTATATTTCTGTGGGGAAAAAACTATATGTTTTCTACAGTTGCATATATATTTATGTAAATATATACTAAGAATTCTGGAAGGATCTACTACAAACTAGTAGGTTACTTCTAGGGAGGGGCCTGAGACCGATAATTATAGTAAAGGGTTATTTTAAATTTACCAAGAAAGTGGTCCTCAATCAGAGGCAATTCTGCCCTCCAAAATACATTAGCCAATGATCCCAGGTATTTTTGGTTGTCACAACTAGGGGAGGGGCAAAGTGCTACTGGCATCTAGTGGGCGGAGACAGAGAACAGCCCTCACTGCAGAATCATCTAGCCTAAAATGCCAATAGTGTTGAGGTTAAGAAACCCTGATTTAGAACATTAATTTTTGTAAGGAGATGAGATTCAAGTATTACTCGCATAGTTAAAAGTTGATTTTTAAAAATGATGTCATGGACGCTGTAATAGGTGATCCACATCCCCGCTTCGGGACCCAGTCTCAGATTCCCCCAGCTGCCAGGGAGTGCTGGCTGCTGATGACTCACGTTTCTGAGTCCCTCTTCAGCAATTGTCCTTAGCCGAAAGATGCTGCCTTGTCCAAGATTACAAGTCCTCTCCAAGGGCGAGCTTCATCCTTGAGAAACCCCAGCACTTTTGACATTGTGGGATAACACTTCTTTGTAGTGGGGGGCTGTCCTGTGCACTGTGGGATATGTAGCAGCATCTCTGGCCTCTACCCACTAGATGCCAGTAGCACCCCTCCTCCAGTTGCAACAACCAAAAATGTCTTCAGACATTGCCAAATGTTCCTGGGGGGCAAAATTGGTCCCTGTCCCTGAATTAAGAATCATTGCCTTATCCATTGCCTGGTTGATGCAGGGAAACAAAGACTCGGCCCCAGCCTAAATTTGGAACATCTTCGAGGGCCATCCCAGCTGTAGAGCTCCACTTGGGGTTGGCTGAGGCCTTCATTGCAATTGTATCATAGTTCAATTTCTCCCTCCGCCCAGTCCTGTTTCCCTCACCCTTTCTCAGGGGGAGTTGTTTTTAAGAGCACTCCCCAGAAACATTCCACCTGCAGATCTCCCTCCCAGAGTCTGTTCCCTGAGAAACCCAACCAAGACCAAGATGGCGCTCAGAGGGGTTAAGGGACTCATCAAAGGTCTCACAGTAGATGAGGTGCGGTGCTAAGACTGTAACCTATGTCATTACACCAAAAACGATGCTCATAAACATGAAACTGTGTGGACTTCTTTTTCGTATGGGGCTCTGCTGACACTACAACGCAGTGAGCTCTGACTTTCCCACCCCCAAGCCTACCCAATGTGTGCAACTGAGGGAGGTGAAGCTTAATGGCATTAACTCAGTCCCCTTCTCTTTATTCTTCCCAAGCTACATCTCTTATACATGTGCTCATCTGTCAATTCTTTTAACCAGTTGACAGGTAGCAAGTCCGAACATGGAGATGTTTCAACTACAAGTACTTAACACAGCTGCACAGAGGCCTTCTATTCGGAAAACTTCTTTCCTTGGTTAAAATATGGATATGAGATAAAAGGTCCATATGAAGATCATGGTTGGGACAAGGTCATTCCTCAGTGTGATGGTCCATTTCTAACAACGTGGGACGGTAAGGGAGGTTAGAGTGCCATGGTCTGGGGTGAGAGCTCTTACTATACTACCACTACTAATAATATACACTATTATAATTATTATATAACATGTAATAATAAAAAATAATCGAGCCATTGCTATATGCCAGGTAACACATGCTTTATATATGTATGATATATATATTTATATATATATCATACGCTTTATATATGTATGATATATATGTAAATATTTACATATATATCATACATATATTTTTTATATATCATACATATATCACATATATTTATGTATTATATATTTATGTATAATATATTATTAAATATATACTATATTAGCATTTATTTTACAAACTGTATAATAGTTATATAATATATAATATAACATATATCATATATCTCTGAGAGAGGCATTATTATTTTTCCCACTTACTGATGAGGAATCTGAGGCACAGAGAAGTTAACTAACTTATTCAAAGTCACACAGCTGGTAAATGGCAGAGCCACAGCAGCCCACATGACTGCTCTTACTTTCAAAAGCTGTGGTTCCAACTTGGAGCACATTTATTCAATTAAATCAGAAAAGTACTAAAAAAAATCTATCTTTTTCCCTTCCTTCCGGTATATAGCAGGTGCTCAAAAAATAATTGAATGGGAAAAAAAAATGGGTGGTCTTTGTCTTAAACTAGTCTGTTTAAGCTGGTCAACCAGGTTCAATTAAGGAACATGTATAAATACTGAAAATATGTTTCCGTCCATTGTATCTCAAAAGAAAAATACAATTATGGATTCGCGATATATTTTCGAGCATCGAAACTACAAACTCTCTTGTAATGCATAAGTACATTATTCAACTTCCGGTCCTTCAAGGGTCCAGCTTTTTTTTTTTTTTAATACATTGTATACATTACAAAAAGTGGAGGGATTGATCAGTTACTCAGTGGTTTAAAAACTTTCTGTACAGTATCTCTCTGTAGAAGGAGCAGTACAAGAACTGGAACTGACTCTGCCACTCATCTTTGCGAGAAGAAACACTGACTTGGGTTTTGTAGATTTTGCTTCACCACTGATGAGCAGGATCTGATCAGGGTGAACTTCCTGTAGAATAATTCACAGAAAAGTTCTTCGTGCTTCTTCATCTTCCTTATCTGAAGTTAGCAACTTAGGGTAAAGGAAGAGTGTTGAGGAAGTGGAACATAGAAAAAAAGAAGAAAGAAAAAAAGAATAAAAGGTCAGGGTGACAACCAGCCTAAATGTCCTTTATAGGAAGGAACTGTTCAAAATCGTAGGCATGATAGTCAATTGTATTGGATGTCTCTTATTTTAAAATCTAACAGAGAAAAGAAAGAAAGAAACAAGAAAACAACTCTTAGTTCTAAAATCGAAAACTTCCTCCCTCCCTTTTAGGTTTCTTCAAGACATTTACCATAGTGGCCTGGAGTCAGACTGCCTAGATCCGCCCAGATTTTTTGTAAAGGGTTAACTGAATTAATACAGGTAAAGAGCTTAGAGAAGTGCCTGGCTCTTAGTAAACATCTATACATATTATATAATAATAATGTGATAATAATACTCTTAGCTATTATTGTTTTAAAGGGAAACTTCTTTTCCTCACATTTCAATTCAATTCATCAAATATTGGTTTAACTCTTTCTTGGTGCCCGAACTTGCTTTGCATTAGAAGAAACTCAGTTGTGCAGAACATCAGGCTACACATCGTGCTTGGGATCAGCTTTGCCGGAGCCGCTATTTTTGAGTTGTATGTTGGGCTAGGAGAGAAACTAGATGTGGGCGATCAAGACTTCTAACTTGAATCAGATGGGGTATGGTATCTAAATAGCGATGAGTCTGATTAACATGATTCATCTGCAACGGAAAACGTGAGCAGATTCCAAATTCACTCCTTTACTGGGTTGAAGAGTGTTCCTCAAAAATTCTTGTCTACCGGCACCTGTGAATGTGACTTAATTTGGAAATCGTGTCTTGGCAGATGTCATCAAGTTAAAACAAGGTCATACTGGATTCGGCTGGGCCCTAAATACAATGGGACTCGTGTGTTTATAAGAAGAGAGAAATTTTGACATAGAGCGTCAGACACACAGGGAAGAAGGCCATGTGCAGAGGGAGGCAAAGATTGCAGTGATGCATCTACAAGCCAAGGAACAACCAGGATTGCCGGCACCCATCAGAAGCTAGAAGTGGCAAGGAAGGCTTTTCCTGCAGAGCATTTGAAGGGAGTGCAGCCCTGCCAACACCTTGATTTCAGTCTCCTAGCTCCGGAACTGTGAAAGAATGAATTTCTGTTGTTTAAAGCCACCAAGTTTACGGTAATTTGTCATTGCAGCCCTAGGAAACTCACATTCACAATGAGAGAAATGAAAATTAAAATTACATTGACATGCCATTTTTAACCTGCCAGTTTGATAAAGATCAAAAAGTCTGATGACACGCTTAGTCAGCAAGCATGTTGGGAAATTTATTACTTTCATTTATTTCTGGTGGGAACGTATGTAAATTGATATAATCTCTTCCGAGATGATTTGGCAATTTCTATCAAAATTACAAATGCACATACCTTTTGACCCAGCAATTCCACTTCTAGGATTCATCTTATGTGTGCGAAATACACATGGAAAATTACATGGAGGCAGGTTATACAATGCAATATTATTTGTAATCACGAAAGTTTGGAAATACACTAAATGTTCATCGAGTGGTGATGACTATAGACCACCTATACTAGTAGTCAGCAAGCTCTTTCTGTAAAGGGCTAAACAGTAAGTATTCTAGGCTTTGCAGGTAAAGAAGTTTCTGGCACAGCTACTCAACTTTGCAGTTGTAGCTCAAAAGCAGTCATACACAATACATAAACAGAGGGGAGTGTCTGTGTTCAATAAAACTTTATTTACAAAAAAACAGATGATGGCCAGATTTGGCCCATGGGCCTTAGTTTGCCAACGCCTGACATACAATGGAACCCTATGAGCTAAAAATTAATAAGACAGCTTTCTAGGTCTTGCTATACAATGACTTCCAAGATTAAGTGAAGGAAGCAAAGTTCAGAATGGTACAGATATGTAAGAAAAAAATATACCTATATAAAAAGAATTTCTTTGTATATTCATGGATAATCTCTGTAGGGATCCATAAGAAACTGAACCCTACTGCTGGGTTATGGGATGAGAACTGTGTGGCTCAAAGATGAGATTGGGGAGATATTTTTCTTTGTACCTTTTGAATCCCGAACCATGGTCAATTACCTATTCAGAAAACTAAATAAAAATTAGAAATTTAAAAAGTGAACAAATTTCTTCCACCACCACATACATATTCTTTGCATAGCCAGTGAGCAATTATATAAAATTCAAGTTTCAAGGTCCACAAATAAAGTGAATCAAAAGTGAGCCACGACTTTTCATTTATGTTTTGTCTATAGCTGCTTTGGGCCTACAATGGCAGAGTTGAGTCATTGAAACAGAGGGCCCCCAAGTCTAAAATATTTATTATCTGACCCTTTACGTCAATAGTTTGTGGATCCCTATTCTAGATTAAAGAACAAAGCAATCTTTTGCGTGCTTCTAGAAATAGAAAGTTCTTATTTAATATTTCATGAGGATTTTTAAAAAATTAAATGGCTAATAAAGAACAAAATTAAGTTGGAAATTTTCTTCTTATAGAACATTAGAAAAGCCAGGGCCTCTGTAAACCTAGATAAGACCTTCACCCCACCTGTCTCGGTCTCCCAGTTCTCTAAGCTGGAGAGATCATCAGAATGAAAAAGTATACCAACCCCCTTTCCTATTTATCTTTCCAAAAAGTCAAAAGACTCAATGTCAACAAAAAATCAAGATGACTCAGAATTTCTTTTAGCATTTACTAAGACTGAGTTGAAGCTTTTTGTTTTTGTTGTTTTGATGGTGGAAAGAGCATTTTACCACTAATAAAACAGGTATAAACGATACCTGACCCCCTGAAAATTTAGTTCTTGGTTTATAGGAGAAAATGAACCCATATAAAAAATTAGGTAATAATAGGACAGTCTATAGCTAACTGTGTTTTTCAACTTTTTTGGACAATGATCCACTGTAAAATAAAAGTTTTATACTATGACCCAGTATACATGTTTATACACATATTCTGAAATAAAAGTATTGGTTTCGATATATGTCATTTAGTGCATTTTGGTATTTTCCATTTTGCTCCATTATTTTCTACTCCATTTTGGTCTAGACTAGTTCAATTATGAATAAAATATTAGTCATGACCCAGAAAATTAATTTTACAACCTACTAATGGATTGAGGTCTGGTATATACTCATTAGCATCATGGCCAAGAAGAATGACACAAGGAAATTGTTTAAATGAAGTGTGATACAAGTATATGGCCATATACTCATGAAAAGAACTGTGGTTAAAGTCTATGAACTGATGCAGAAAGTCGTCCCCAAAATATATCTGCAAATTAAAAAAAAAAAAACAACAGATTGTGAATAGCAAGTATTAGGGGGACTTTGGTTGCAGGTGACAACACACACATACACACATACACACACACACACACACACACACACACACACACACACACCCCTATCCCACCTTCCCATGGCAAAAATGAAATGATTGGCCATTCTTGAATCTCCTGGCATTGACCTATAAGGATGGGGGTGGGTGAGAGACATGATGCAAGAAAAATCTGGGTAGTACTACCCAAAGCAGGGGGAATACAGTGCTATTTAGAGTACAGTGTAAATATGCATGATATGATCTAACCGATGTTTAAAATAATATGGGAAAAGATATTGGGAGTTTAAAAAATATATAAATTGTTAACAATAAATACATAAAGGTCAGGATTGCCAAGAGAACTTTCACCTTCATTCACTCCTGTATCATTTGCACTTTTACCATGAATGTCTCGCTTTTAGAACTAATAAAAATGGTGAAAATATTTCCATTTAGAGAAAAGAAGAAATGTCTGGAAAAAGCAGAAAGTAGATGGTTGCCTGGACTGGGGGTGGGAACAGGGATTAAAAAGTAAGTCACTATGGCTACGCCACCCTAAACGTGCCCGATCTCGTCTGATTTCAGAAGCTAAGCAGGGTCAGGCCTGGTTAGTACTTGGATGGGAGACCACCTAGGAAGACCAGGCGCTGAAGGCGTTAAACAAAAAATGGTAAGTCGGTGAGGGGGCGGGATCTTACTGGGGTGATGAAAAGAACTGCATCGTATTAAAGATTACTAAAACGCATCGAATTGTATACTTAAAAGGGGTGAATTTTATGATGTGTAAATTATATTGCAATAAAACTGTCTTAAAAAAGAGAAAAGAAAAAGGGAAAGCAAGAAGAAGAGGAAGCAGGAGGAAAGAGGAGGAGGAGGAGGAGGAAGAGTCAGAGTCCAACCAATCCGTCCTCAGGATTTGGGATTCAGCTTTTCAAAACCACGTGCTTTTGCCCAACTCCAATCTTCCAGTCATTCCCACTCCATGATTTCTCAAAGATTACTGACAGCGTTTTCCCAATCACATCTGCAAATTATTTCAGTTCTCTGGAATGTAATTCATCAGGTTTAAAAACTTTTCGACAAGGTGAATATGGTAACAAAGTCCAAAAGTTGAACGTTTTCCCGGGGCCTCCTGAACCTCCTCTTAATGTATGATTCTCCTCTGATTACTTCTCCTTTAGTCTGTGTTTACATTTTGTGATTTCTTAAAAGTGAGTTCCTAGGCAACAGAAAGAGCTGGGGTGCTTGTGGTGCACAGTGAAATAGGAATCGGGAAGCTGGGCTCCCAATGTGGCCCTGCCCAAAGTCACCAAATGACTATAGTAGATGTTTGTGGTTCAGTTTACCTAGCAACTCTTCTTCCTTCTTCTGGAAACTGCACTCCAGGTTTTCTTGGGGGTAATTTCCCCTCTCCCAATCTCTGTCATTCTGGTGGGGCTGACCCCCACCCTTGGGCTCCAGGAATAAGCAAGTGACTCAGATTTGCCTGGATACCAGCACAGCTCATGTCTGGCCCCAGTGATTGGCTCAGAGATGACCATGTGACTCAAGGCAGTCCAGTGAGAGTCAGTTCTGGGATGTTTACTAGGAATACTGGAAAATAAGTGCTCTTTTTCTACTAGGATGTAATGCAATGTAGGGTTGCTGTGGGCCGCCATGTGGGGAAAGCCTAAATAAGGATGAAGCCAACAGAAAAGAAATGGACCAAGAGATGAGGAGAGAGTCCTGATCTCGCTATCTGAGCCTCTGGATCTATCCATACCTGAAGCTGTTGCTACCTGTAACTTTGCAGTTAGGTGAGCCTGTGAAATCCCTTTTTATAAACCAATTTGATTTGAGGTTCTGTTACTTGCTGTCAAGAATCCTGATCAATACAGTGTCCTTGGGTGAATTATTTCATCTGTCATTGCCTTAGTTTTCTTATTTGAAAAAAAACAAACAAACAAAGACTAATAATGAGATATGGCAAGAATGAAGGAATTTCTTGAAAAGAACTGGAAAGAATATAAAAGTCACACCAAATCACAACTACGTAAAAAAAGTTATACCAATTTATACTACTGTCAATTGTATAGAAGAATACCAAGTTATTTCTTTTTTTGCATTTCTTCATATTAACAGAACTCCAATTTCTATTCTAGTATATTGCCACTTAGAATAAAAGTTAAATTTCCCGGCTTCCCTTGCAGTGAGGTATAGTCACATGACTAAGGTCTGGCCAATGAGATGACAGTGGAAATGAGTGGGGGCTTTCAGGAAAGAAAAGGTGTATCCTCCTTTTCTTCGTGCTTCCTGCTGCTTGGGATGCAGATATGATAGATGGCTGTCTAGCCATTATTGTGTCATGTGACTTTAAGAATGGAGGGCTAGGTGATGCAGGCAAACAGACAGAAACCAGGTCCCTGAGGAAAATGGACCTACCATACCATCCCTGGACAGCTGACCTACAGACTTCTTTTACATCATAAAAGAAATAAACTCCTATCTTACTAGCCAACGTTCGTCACATCTCTGTTACTTGTATCCAAACCTGAGTCCAATTGACAGTGCCATTTTTCCTACATTCTCAGGAACACTTTGCATTATTAATTACTTTTTTCATTTCGCTAGTCTGATAGGTGAAAAAATAATGCCACTTTATAGCTTTAAATTCATTTCTCATAAGAGTTAAACTTATTTGCATATGTTTATGAGCCATTTGTCCCTTTTTTGTCTGTGAGTAGTCTTTTCTCGTTTCTTTGTTGACTCCAGTCTCAGGCTACCTCTTTCCCTTGGTTGTAAGATGGCTGCCAGCAGCTCCTGGCTTTATTCCATCTTCTCAGCAGCCTCAGCAGGGAGAATACCATTTTCATGGATGATCCAAGAAAAGTTTAGGGATTGTCAGGGGAATGTGAGAAAACATTTGCAAAAGACATATCTGCTAAAAGACTGTTACTCAAATTATAAAAAGAACTCTTAAAACTCAGCAATAAGAAAACTAATGACCCAATTTAAAAAATGGGCAAAAAATCTGAACAGATACCTCACCAAAGAAGATACGCAGATGGCAAATAAGCATATGAAAAGATTCTTCACATATGTCACCAGGTGAATGCAAACTAAAACCATAAGTAAATACCATGACACGCTTATTTGAATGGCTAAAATCCAAAACACTGACACCAACTGCTGGTGAGGATATGGAGCAAGAGGAACTCTCATTTATTGCTGGTGGGAGTGCAAACTGATACAGCCACTTTGGAAGAGAGTTTGGCAATTTCTTACAAAACTTAATATACTCTTAGCAAACTTGGAAGCAACCAAGCTGTCTTTCAGTAGGTGAATGAATCTTATTTTTATACGTTTATGAGCCATTTGTCTGTGAGTTGCCTGTGATATATCCATACAGGGGGACATTATTCAGTGCTAGAATGAAAGAGTTACCAGGTCGCAACAAGAAATGGAGAAATTTTAAATGCTTATAACTAAGCTAAAGAAGCCAATCGGAAAAGGCTGCATACTGCATGAGTCCACCTATACGACATTCCGGGACAGGTAAAACTATGGAGACAGTAAAAAGATCAGTAGTTGGCAGGGTTTGGGGGAAAGGTGGGATGAATAGGTGGAAAGCATGGGATTTTTAGGGCAGTGAAATGATTATGATACTATAATGATGAATACATGTCATCATGCATTTGCCCAAAATCTACTGAATGTACATTACCAAGAGTGAACCCTAATGTCAGCTATGGACTTTGGTTGATAATCATGTGTCAATGTGGGTTTATTGATTATAACAAATGTACCATTCTATAGGAATGTTGATGGTGAGGAAGTGTGTGTGGGGGGAGGTGGTGGGGGGGAAGGGGGCTTATGGGAGCTCTCTGTACTTTCCATTCAATTTTGCTGAGAATCTAAACTGCTCTAAAAAAAATCCGTTAAAAAAAGGGAATATTGGCCCTGACTGAATCAACTTGGGTCAGTGTCTCTTTCTGATCCAATGAGTGTAGCTAGGGGAACTGGATATGTTGATTAATCTGACTGAATCTGTTGGACCCAGCGGTGGGTCCATCTCTGGAGCCTGGAGTGGAATCAGCCTTCCAAAAGCACATGGTACAGAGTAGAGAGGGAGAGAACTCTAGAAAGAGAAGTGCTTGTTAGAAAAGAGGAGAATGGACATTGGGAGGTTAAATCAATAGACACTGACTATCCCAGGCAAAGAGAATCCAATTTTGTAACCAGGCAGAGTAGTGAGTCCTGGGGCCTGGAGGTGGTAAAAGAGATGGGGCTTGTGGGCAGACCCAGTGATGCATTTTCTTTTAGGTGCCTAATTTACTCCCATTCACATCAACAACTATGTTAATTTATTGAGTACCAAATATGGGCCAGATCCTGTGCTTACAGCTGAAGAGACTTTTATGAATAACTCAGTGGACAAGTCCATTAATTTTCAAAGGCTTCATGTTTACTCAATGAGCCGTTAGAAGACCATGCAAGTTTCACCACTCCAAAATTAAATTACATATGGCCTAATTAGAATATCCATCATCCTTCTAAATCATTGCAATTTTGAGTTTCAGGGACAGGAGGATTCAGAGGAAGCCAGAACAGTCACCTGACTCCCTGTGACCAGGCTCCCAGGTAACCTTTGACTTTGACTAACTAGAATGACCACTTAAGGGGAAGAAAGTGCGCACCGAAAGTTGCCTGTGGTCACTCTTGAGCAGCTGGACCACTGTGTGCGTCAATTTGGAGATTTTGTTATTGTTCAAAAGAGTGAGGCACAAACCGTAAATTCATTAATTGCTTTTACACAGCCTTCTAAAGCCAACAAAACCAACTTTTTAATTCAATGCATGAAAGGAAATACAAACCCCTTTTATCCTGAATTTTAGTCTTTGGATGCTTTTGAAGTGGTTTTGTTAGTTGTTGTTTTTTTTTAGGTTTTTCTTCCCTAAGTGCTGCATTGTCCATTACTGTTTGTGATAAAAAGAGGGTAACATCAATTTCTCTGTTCCCTCCACCTCACCTTGTTTCTGTTTCTATACTAAAGATATACGTACTTGAATTAGATAAAGACGTACACATTTACTCTTTCCGTCAATCTGCATTTATTAGGCACTTAATATACATTTGATACTGGGAAAAACATGAAAGAAATGAACACTACAGGCTGTCGTCCATGAGGAAACCAACACTCAGTCTGTAGCTGTGTAATCTAAGCTAGTTTTTTAACATCTCTGAGCCTCTGTTTTCTGAACTGTAAAATAAGGATGAAATATCACTCTCGTAAGAGCCTTATTTACTCATTTATTCAACAAATATAGTTTGAATTTCTGCTCTGTGCCCTATACTCCTCTAGAAAGTAGGGACACAGTGCTGGAATTTCTAGAGGGTTTTTGGTGGGGATGGAGGCTGGGCTGCAGGTAGGCTGGGCTCTCACATTTACAGGTGAGCATTACCTAAACAGCTCAGAAGAAAAGAATGTGAATCTCCTAAAGCCACTGTATTAGTTGTCTATTGCTATGTAATAAATCGCCTCCAAATTTATCAGCTTAAAATAATAAACATTTATCTCATAATTTCGGTGGGGTAGGAATCCAGGAGGGCTTGGCTGGGTGTTTCTGGCTTAGTCACTAGGGCTGCAGCCACCTACAGGCTCAATTAGGGCTGGAGGATCTGTTTCTGAGCTCACGTGATTGTTGGCAGGAAGTTTAGATTTCTCACCACATGGGCCTCTTCATAGAGCGGCTCGTGACATGGCAGTGGTTTTTCTTCTAAGCAAGTGACTTAAGGAAGAGAAAGAGAGAGAGCAACCAAGATAGAAGCTTCGGTGTCTTCTATAACTAATCTCAGAAGTGATGATACATCACTATTTCTATATGACCAAATTCTCTTGGTCATATAGACCACCCCAGCGCAATGTAGGATCGGGGGCTACACGAGGCTGTGATGGCCAAGAGGCAAAGGATTGTTGGGCAATTTTGAAGTCTGGCTACCAAAGCCACCCACAATTTTTTATTTCTCATTTTATATTAATATTCACCTTTTATACTTAATTTTGTACTATTTAAAAAAAAGGCTCCCCCAACTTCTATGAACTTCAGGTCGCACTAAACCTGGACGCGCCTCTGGTCCTGCAATAAGTCTCTGGGAGTGTTGAGAGATTTTGCAAACAGAATCGGAAGCAGGACCCAGTCCTGAGAAATAGCTTGAAGACCTGCCCTGCCTGGGGCGAGGTGTAGATTTCAGCTTCTCTCTCCTTGCCTTTTGTGACATTCCTTGGAAGCTTAAGATGTTAGAATCAAACCACAGGTTTTGATAAGTGGCAAAGAGATAAAGTCCTGTTTGCAAGCTGTAAAGGTGTGTTTAAGCATTCTGACAATGATCAGGTGAAATCCTTCTGCTGGTGTTGACCTCACTCTTTCTGGAACTGATGTACCTGGCAGGAGGGCCCCTGGGCCATGTGACTGGGGCACTCACTCACAGGTTAATTGACTTGTTTGGTCTGTTTCTGCCTAAGCCACACAAGTGACAAATTGCAATTTTTTTTCTTCTTTGCCTTCTTTCTTAAATGCACCAAGGAAAACAAAGCTGGCTTTTAAACTCTACTGCATCTATTGACTTTTGAACCTTCAGCTATGAATTAACAAAAACAAAACTGAACAGATAAACCCAAGAAAACCCAACTCTTTTGGTTCTTCCTTGAATGTCAGTGATCTGAGATAAATCTAGTCTTCCTACCCGTACCCCTCAAGGTAGAAACTGAATGACGTGGTGGGATTTGTCTAATAAAAGAAAGCCACCTTTTATTGAATGCCTGTTTGTCTCACAATGTTCGCACATATTATCTCACTTATTACTTATTTAACAGAGTATGTTTGATGACCCTGTTTTGCAAGTGAGGCTCAGAGAAGCTATGTGACTTGCCTAAGGTCACATAGAACAGAAATGATGAAATTGGGCTTGAATGGAGGTCACCCTGGTTTAGGAACTCAGTTCTTTCTACTATGTGGCCCTCCTCTGTTTCCAGATCAGGTCAGATTCTTATATGATCGTATAGCATCTAGAGGCTTTGCTGCATAGTACTTACTCAATTTTATTATTCTGTTATACTGTAACAGTTACCTATTGCTGTGTAACAAACTACCCCAAAACATAGTTGCTTAAAACCATCATCTATTATTTTTCATGCATCTTTGGGTTGGTGAGTGGTCCTGTTAGTTGTACACGAGTTTGATCGTGCAGCTGCATTCTGCTGGAGGGTCAGTGGGGACAGCCAGGTAGCTGGGTCTCTCTCACTCTGGTCTTTCATTCAAGGCTTTTCCAGGATGGTAGACTCAGGGCAGAGTTCCAAGGTTTTTCAAGGTCTAGGTTCTAGAACTTGTGCTGTGTTCCTTCTACCCAATTACATTGGTCAAAACAAGTTCTAATGAGCTTCATATAGGTTTAAACCATGTCAGTCTTTTCACAGCTATATCCCTACTGCCTAGAACAGGGCCTGATACATAGAATATTTCTTGACATAAATGAGATTATTACAGTGTATTTTTCTCCTAGCGCAGTGGCTGGTACATAGTAGAAGTTTCCTAAATGGTGGTTATTGCTTTATCGCTTTCCCAGAAAAGATAACTAATACAGATGATCTGTTATTTCTAGGGACACCTCAGATTTCCACTGAATGAGCACACAGAATGATCTTCATTATTCTCCTCAACCTACCCCCAGTTCTCTCGTATGTGATACCCAGTAAATTGCCAGAGACACATTATCAATTAATAGAGAAAGCGTAGAAAATAGGGATGAAAAGAGGGTGGTCCTGGAGTTCAAATCCCGGCCCCACCGCTCACTATCTGTGAGACCTCGAATGAGTCATTTAAACTCTCTGTGCTTTTGATTCCTGTTCTGTAAAATGTAAAAATAGTACCTATTTCTCAAGATTAATGAAAGAATTAAATGGGTTAATAGTTGTGTAAAGTATTAACAAGACTGGTTGGCATGCAGTTCCTGTTATGTAAGAGTTCACAATTACTGAATTATAAGTAACCGACAAAGCCTGACTTCAGTTTCCAATGAGTCACTTTCTCAAGATACCACATAGATTTCTGAGAGCTGTTCTCTGTCTCATCCAACAATCTTCAGGGAATCAGAAAGCTATGGAGATGAGCTCTGAACAAAAGCGAAAGCAGTCTTGCACCGTTCATGGTTGGGTCGCTTTAATTCACCAATTTCTAATTTCACATATAGTGTTTAGATTTTTAACTGTGGCTTTCTATCAGTACGAACAAGTCGATAGAGAGTCAACTTGGTGGGCTTAAATAGAAAAGTTATGTTTTACATGGAACTTTCCATTATTGTATTATTATTATTTTAGTGTGGAGAATTTCTAACATATTCGAAAGGGGAGAAAATAGTATAATCAGCCCTTGTATCCGTCATCTGGCGGTTTAAGAAATAACTCATCAAATATATTGTGGTCTGTCTAGAAAAAGGCATACCGCGGACGTTAGAAAGAAAAAGGTCTATTGTGATGGAAAAGATGACCTGACCGAGAAAAAAAAGAAACTGCAAAACAGTCTACACATTATGTTTCCATTTGGTATAAAAACAATGTATTTTACCAGCACATATTTGTAACGTTGTCACTTAGTCTTGCAATGGCTAGAGGAACAGGCAGGGACAGCCCCTTTCCAGCAAGTAGGCAAGTTTGCTGCCACACAAGCAAACGCACATAGGCAGCAAAGGTTGAAGACGTGGTTTTCCTCACTGACTCATTTGGCGGCCGGGTAGGGTCTGCAGTGGATGGGATCTTTTCTCTGCTCTCTCCTCAACACCAGCTCAGGCCTGGAGGGGCCTTGCAATCTTGGGGTTCCCCGATTTTGTGGTTTGAACTGGCAACATTCTTGAGTGCATTTGGAACTGTCTGAGCAGGAGGCTCCGGACTTCTGAAGTTGTCAGAACAGAGTGTTTGTAAGACACCCACCTCTTTTTTCTTGCTAATGTTGAGTACCTCCCTGGGCCCCACTGTCAGGTATTATTGTCCTGGACCCAGGTGGGGAGGGAAGACGGTGTGACAAAGAAAAAGAAATCTCTTTTTGCCTCCTAGGGGCTTGGCGACCGCACTGCTCTGCAATTCAGTTTTTTGGCTGCTCAAATGGAGATGATGGTGATCATGTTACTTCACAGAGTTGCTATGAAATTAAATGAGCTGGTATATTCCTAAAACATTTAGAATAGTGCCGTCATATGGTAAATACCAAATACATTTTAACTGTTATTATTCTAAGCATTATTGACACTTTTCCACGAATACATATTACTTTCAAAATAATAAAAAAAAAA